>NW_013666582.1:289307-300725 GCF_000517525.1 Limulus polyphemus | reverse complement strand
AGCTACAGTACAAGGTGAATTTAAAGGTAAAAGTGTAGCTACAGTACAAGGTGAATTTAAAGGTAAAAGTGTAGCTACAGTAAAAGGTGAATTTAAAGGTAAAAGTGTAGCTACAGTAAAAGGTGAATTTAAAGGTAAAAGTGTAGCTACAGGTAAAAGGTGAATTTAAAGATGGTTAAACTACGGTTAGCGCTACCATGAAGTTTTTTAAACTATTGAAAAGGTGCACGTGGTTAAATAACCAACTTTAATTTGAAATGTTAACACTGAAGAACTGTTAAGAACAGTATTAATCGCAAAGATATGAATCAGATCACGCGCACATAATATGTAATAATCTCTGTTTCTTTCAACCACATACTTTGTTTCAAACTAACACAAAACATGCGACGAGACAGTAATCGAAAACTTGATAAATAGTTTACATGGATTTTTTACTGTCATGATGTGATGCAAGAACTGTGTTACTTGCTTATCTTGTGAGAGGAGTTTTTAAGTTTGCAGATAGGTGTCGTGTATGTGTGTTTTATAGCAAAGCCACATGAGGCTATTTGAGAGGAATCGAACCTCTGATTTTAGTGTTGTAAATCCGTAGGCTTACACTGTCCAACCATGGGACTAGACAGGTGGCACGAATAATATTTTCCACATATTCAATATACATTTCAATGTGGTATATTGCTTTGAAATAAGCTGAGATTTTAGGAAGTAAATATCAAAAGAATGTTAAAAAACAATGTATATTTGCACAATGTACATCTAAGGATGTGTGCGGTTTCATTTGAAACAGGAGATGCTGGAAGTTGTTTGTATTTTGGTACCTTTTTTTTGTTTGCTTTGATTTTTAATTTGAGTAAAACTTTGTATAATCTGACGGCAGATATTTTATGTGTTTGTTTTATAATTTAAAAATTATGTAAATGGTATAATAGAAAGCTTTTAGAAATGCAAAATAAAACATGTTACAAAAACTTTGATAACTTTTAATATTAGCTTCTCGTGCTATAGAAAAAAAATAGTATATATTTTTCAGACCAGCGATATCTTGTACATTAATCCAAATATGCCATATATATTCGTTTCACTAAAATGTTGGTGAGTTTGTTTTAGTGTTTAGAAAATGTGATTCGGGGTAATGTGACATAAAAGTCTGTCTTTTGCATGGATCACGAGTACTTACAAGAAATTTAAAAGTACGTCAGACAACCTAATCAAATACGTAGCTGTCATAAACCATAATTCAGATCATGATAAATGTTTATAAATACCAAGCAAATTAATCAGATGTGTAGCTGTCTAGGAAGATATCATAAATCAAAATTCTAAACACGAGAACTGATTATGAATATCAAACAACCTATTCAGATGTGTAGGTGTCTAGGAAGATATCATAAATCATAATTCGGATCATGATAACTGTTTATAGATACCAAGCAAATTAATCAGATGTGTAGCTGTCTAGGAAGATATAATAACTCATAATTCGAAACACGAGAACTGATTATGAATACCAAACAACCTATTCAAATGTGTAGGTGTCTAGGAAGATATCATAAATCATAATTATAAACACGAGAACTGATTATGAATATCAAACAACCTATTCAAATGTGTAGGTGTCTAGGAAGATATCATAAATCATAATTATAAACACGAGAACTGATTATGAATATCAAACAACCTATTCAGATGTGTAGGTGTCTAGGAAGATATCATAATCAAAATTCGAATCACGAGAACTGATTATGAATATCAAACAACCTATTATATTCAGATAAGTAGCTGTCTAGGATGACGACATGAACTAAAACTCGGATCACGAGAATTGATTATAAATACGAAACAACCTATTCAGATATGTAGATGGCTCGGAAGGTATCATAACCCTCTGGTTACTGATAATTCACACCTATATTACGATATTGTTACTGTTATTAGTGATATACTACAGTATTGTGACTGATGATATCGTTCACCACAGCTTTAACTTATACCTATTTTTATGAAACTGTTTCTATTAGACAAACAAAGGCTTAATTTATATAAAAAGGGACATTTTAATCCCCTAAAAAAAGAGCTTTTAAAGCTGGTTTATTAAGTTTCTTTTTCAAATATTTAGCTCTTATACTTAGAAAAAATAATCAATATCAATGCACGATTTTAAACTGAAAATGATGGCATCAATTTGACTGAAATGTAGCTAAATAACAGTCAAAATATTTTATTGCTTATCAGAATTAAACAAATAACTGTGGACACTAATAAGCACGCGAATAGATCGCAGACAAAAGATTTACGCTCATTCCTTATCATTCTAAATATATAGTTGGCAATAAAAAGAAACCCAAACTTAATTGGGATGACCCCCAGGAAAAGAAAAACTAGATGTAGCAGTAAAATGATCATAGCAGCCTCTGGAGAAACAAGTCTGAAACCTTGTTTGTGTGTGTGCATGCTTGGGGAAACCTGCTGGCATTTCATTCATCGTTAATGAAATCGTAATTTAGAAGCAATGTCGATTAATAAACTTTATTTGATCTTGTCTAAAATGTAATGCTAACAAATGTTCAGCCCCTTCGTAAACATATAACTGAATACTTCGTAACTCACTGACTAATTAACGTTGAAGAACGTCATTTCTGTTAGATATAAATTATAAGATTTTCACAGATATAACCAGTTATCTTATGATATTTTACGTTAAACGTAAAGTTCGGTGATGTTGGATTTAATCATTTATCTTTATTAAAGTTATTTTAATACGAAAATCAACGTTGTTTCATAAGTGCCTCGTGCATCTGCGTCAATAAATACAATCTGTTCACCAAAACATTTATTTCCATAAATGATATAAGTGATTTAATTAATCGGATTTCTTGACGTTTTCGATATTACAAGTATTTTTCATCTACAAGTTTAAAAGTAAAAGAATCACCCGCTAAGTTATCATTTTATGTTTAATTATACATTTTACTCAGTCTGGATTGGAAGTTTCTATGTTATTTAATTTGATGAAAAAGTGTATGTGTTCAATAAATTGCAACTGATACACACACACACAAATATATATATATAATGATGCAATCTTAAACAATAATTTATTATTATTATTAATGTAAAATGAATAAATAAATAAATTCATAGAATGATAAGTAACTATTTCTTATCTTCAAGAGTACTCTTCAGTTTCCACAGCAAGACGTCGCTGGTGGGTCAGCTATAAGTCTACGGACTGTATAGTACTCATAATGATCATTGATAGTACATTATTCAGGACGTAGTGGACAATACTTTGTTAGACCGTATGTAAGTCACGCTCTATAGGTCTATATCCTGCTGCAAATTGCGATGCATTGTTGTCTTTAGTAGCTCTGGTTATAATGTTGTTATAGTGTAGCTGGAGAAAATACGTTGTCGATCAGAGGTTGCCTCCAGGTATTTAAGTGTTTCTTTAGCATGTCTGTTGATTAGTGTGTAAAGCATACTTGTTACTTTGGCAGTATTAATGATCACATCTGTGCAATTGCAGAATGTGCTCACTACTGAGGGATAGTTGCATCTTATTTTCAAGTTCCGTTTTGTACCCCAGAATGTTATCAGCAAACATTATCACGCAGCATAGCACACAATATCTGGCGTAAGTGTCAAGGCAGCCTAAATCCGTGGTGTAGATGTTGAAGAATGGCGAGAATGGCGATCATTGAGACAGACTGGTATTGATGGTGATCCAGTGTGATGATCAGTTTCCATGCTTCTTGATGCATCTTCTGGTAGTTAGTGCAACTATAAATCATCTTAGACATGCTACACTGATGCCTATTCTGAGCATTTTATCAGCAATCACGGAAAGCTACTTCCTATTGGTAGGCAACTTAAAGCTACTCCAAAGGTGCTCTGACTAGCTTCAAAATCTTTCCATGTATCGTATCATCTATGAATTCAATAACATTAAGTCAGGCTTTTCTTCCACCACGATAATCAATTAAGACAAGAGAGATCCTTCATAGGTTTTTGGTAAGGATTTGTTAAACACATTGGCCCATGTTTCACGGATGGTACCTGTTGTCTAGCTGAAATAATACTCTGACACTAAGTTTCCAGGTTGGCTTCTTTAAGTTTCTTAAAGATGGAGATTCTTACATCCTCTGAACCAGGTATTCCATCTTTAGATGTATTGATAGCTTTGTGTGTCTCGTCCAAAATAAAAATGAACGTACTTGTAGCTCGGATAGGTACTGCTGTAGCTTGATCATCTCTTGCAAACATTGTTGCCTTGACTTTACTATAAACACACTGTCATATAGCTCGCCATCTTTGTATTGGTTTCTAGATTACTTTAACAAAATTTTTGTTATTTAGTATTTACGCACATGTATACTGCTGACATTATGTCAGCTATGCCAGGTAGAGACACTTGGGGGTGGGGTAAGCAAAAACAATGTCTATATGGGTGATCGCGATTCCTATTGGTTCAACTCACAACCCAATTAATCGGTAACTATGCTGTGGAGAGTATAGTGTGAACATACCGTTGCCATTAGCAATTAGGATCTTCACCTGCATCCCAGATGGGGTGTATGACATTGAAATCTCCTTCTGCTATATACATAGGAGTGATAGGAACCTAAATCTTCAGCATGGTGTGCGGTGTAGGACCTTCTATGTTCGAATTCGTGATCTGTATTTCTATGGATAATTGCAGGTTAGTTATCTGGATGGTTTGTATCTTGCAATGACTATTGTTCCACTGAGAGTTGTCATAATGTTCATAGCGAATGTTGTTGTTGTATCTAATTACAATGGTCATCCAAGCCACTGGGTCAGCATGTAGTGTGAAATTAAAGTTAGTGAACGTGAGCTTCTCAGAGTCTAATAATTTAATTTCTTGATACTGCGTGATGTCATACAGTTCAAAAACCTCTTCAAGGCAACATTTGCTTCTCCTGGTATCTCTGATATTGCAATAACCTATCATAATGTGAGACTGGCAGAGTCTGGTGCACTTTTTGTTCGTATGTCATTTACCAGCTCATTTTTAGGCCTTAGTTTCCCAGTTTTTCTTCTGGTCAGTCAAAGTCTCTTGCCGAGTGCAGAACTTCATTGCTTCTGTGGGCACCCATCTGAGCATTGTTTTTAATATATCATTGTTTGTAGACAAGACTTTAATCACCCACTGTTCAGAACTCCTTTTCCTTACCCTGTCAGCAACTGTTGGCAGGTCAGGTAGCCTATAAAAATTGGACTTCCATTCGTGAGGTGAGTGCACTTTGACCAACAGGGTACAAAGACGCCTTTCCGTCATCGAGAAGCCTTCCTGGTACAGAACCTTACGCTGATCCATCTCTGTTTATAAGCAGTAACTAAGCATCTCCGTGTTGTTTTCGCACTCTACTAGCAGAGTGTGGGGAAGTTCAATGATCCATCAACCTACCTAATATGTATGGTACTACGTATCTGTTACAGCCTGCGGATCTAAGTTGTATTGACTGTTAATACTATGTTCCAAATATTCATTAGCCTTACTATTAAGTTCGATGATCCATCAACCTACCTAATATGTATGGTACTATCTGTTACAGCCTGCGGATCAAAGTTGTATTGACTGTTAATACTATGTTCCAAATATTGGTTTAACATTGGGAACTGATCTTACCAACAGATTGATTCTTCATTTGTCTTGATGCCTTGTACATATTCTAAAGGTAAACTTAAACTAATATTAGATCTGTAATCAGTCAATTGGTAGGTCTGTACTTGTACGTGTAGTTCCACTCACAATAACTAATTCTAATCAAAACTACACACAAGATCTATAACTGAAATGTAGTAACACTGTACTTATGGCATTAAGTATATGTAACAAAAATATAAACTACCTCTATATTGAAACTAAATCATGATAGCTTGTACTAAATCTATGCAGTTAGTAACACTGCAATGTATTTAAACTGATTACATGACACATTAGTAGTTATACCTATAACTCAACAGTTAGTAACTGTATAATTAAATCTGTACCTAATGAAGTAGTACGTTAGTAGTTAATAACAGAACTAAAATTAGACGAGGGGAATGGGTGACTGATATTGTTTTATAATAATGGTTTTCACCTTATCATATCTCTATAATATTACACATTTCGATTGTATTTTAACTATTTAGAACAGTGTACGTTTTCCATCAATAAATTTACTTTTAAATATAACTTAAACAAATATATTATCAAAAATAAGTAAGAAATCTCGCGTCTTCATAACAAAAAATACTCTCAAAATACGTGGTAGATCTTTTTTTCTTTAACCACTAACAGATGGCATTACAATTTAGGCATTTTATAAGCTACATGTTACTTTATATCACAATTTAGGCATTTTATAAGCTACATGTTACTTTATATCACAATTTAGGCATTTTATAAGCTACATGTTACTTTGTATCACAATTTAGGCATTTTATAAGCTACATGTTACTTTGTATCACAATTTAGGCATTTTATAAGCTACATGTTACTTTATATCACAATTTAGGCATTTTATAAGCTACATGTTACTTTATATCACAATTTAGACATTTTATAAGCTACATGTTACTTTATATCTTTCAGTAACTACTTCCCTACCCTAGCCACTCCATTTTAGGATTAGTGTGATCCATGTGACATCAGTTTCCGTTAAAAATCATTTTATATCATTTTGTTACAATACTAAGTCATCAATTTGAACATCAATTTTTTATTATCGATATGAACGATTCCCTAAAAATTTTTAAACCATCGCTAACACAAAATAAGTAAACGTTATTTTGATATCAGTAGGCACAAAGAAAGCTTACCTACTAAGCTAAACTAAACTTTAACCAAATAACTAGTAAATTAAGTTATTTACAAGCGTAAGTCCGATGGTTATATTAATTAACTACAAATGGCACCATAACATAGTTTAATTAGTTAAAACGTAGCACTTTCTGCAATGAAAATCCTATAACAATCTATAGAAAAACACTTTAAAATATATAAACACACTAAACATTATGTATAAGAACACTAGATTTTAATAAACTATATTTAACCAGCAACCTCTCCCTCCCACGCTTGAACGTGGATCCCAGAAAATTGCCTGATTGATGTAGGTTGTGAAAATTGGAAAAGTTTCCGAACCCCCATGTGTCGTGAAAATTGGGAAAGTTTCGGAAACCCTGGTCTAGAGGGGTAAAGCTACCCTTCCAGAATGTCGCATTTGCTACTTTCATGATTTATCTAAGACTAAATATATAACAAAATAATCTACAGGGGCACTCAGCATAGCACATACCTCCACCTCGGCCCACAAAAAATACGAAAATATATCTGTATGTCCGTCGTTATCAACGGACACGGCCAAATTCGACAGGACAATGAGGAATAATATTCTACGCATGTCCACCAAGTTTAATTAAAAACCGATCATTGCTAACTGAGTTATAGAGCAAAAGTAGTGTAAAAAGTTGGTCCCCATGTTAACAGATAGGTGTATTTTTGACTTTCGTGACCTTGTTGTGACCTTGAATTTTGGCCTCCACCCTCTAAATACGAATAAATTCTAAGTTGGGTTATAGTCCAAACGTATACCAACTTTTGTCCAACTCCATTCAGCCGTTCTCGAGAAATCTTGCTAACAAACACACACGGGGTGAAAACATAACCTCCGTCGTTGTTAAGCACAAAGCTACACAAAGGACTATCTGTGCTCTGCCCTCCACGGGTATCGAAACCCGATTTCTAGCAGTATAAGACCACAGACATACCACTGTGCCAATGGGGGGGGCGGTTTGAATCTGATTGTGAATGAAGATGAAACATAAGTGAAAATGGAGAATGAAGACGAAACAAGAGTAAAAACGGACGCTAAGTGTTAGACTGATTTACGTTAAATTTTCTATCATAAAACATGCGAGATTTAAATTTAGTTATATTTTAGAAGCGATAGTTTATCGCAAGTATCCTTAGGTAACTGTTTACGAATCATACGTTGTGTAGTTCAATAGTTATGAAATGGTGATTGTTATATTATTGCGCCATGTTACTAAAACCTGAGTTGTTCTCGTTGTTTTAATTGAGTATTATTGCATCACAGTATCTAGTACGTGTGAAACGTTCTAGAGGGGGTATAAATACGCATCGAAAATTTAGTTTGATAGATAATTCTCGACTGAGTGATTGTGAGTTTAGCAATACAGAGCGTATAGTGGCGATTTTAAAGTGAACTTATCACAGATTGTATTATAATAACAGAATATAGAAGAATAATTCTTCTTTTAAAATTGTAACTTGTCTAGTAGCTGAGCTATCCTTTATGGAATTTGACGAAAAAAGAGACAATTATTTAAAGCTCTGGATACAACTGTCATAATCAACTGTGTAATGTAACAAACATTTATATATATATTTGACTTGTTTAAATGTATTATTTTGAAACAAGTGGACTGTGTGCTGTTTGTTTATTGTTGAAATTTATCGCCAACAAGTCACATACACCGACTGTAAATAATTCGGCCTCATATATTAAAAACCTAACAGTTCTATACCTAAACACGAACAATGAAATGTTATTTGTGGGAAGCAGTGCATTGTGCACCAACAGGCCTCTTCAGGTACGCATTAATTAATACAAAATACCAGCTATTCCCTTTTGAGACAAAATCGCCTTTTGTTGAGCACTCGTTTAGTTGGAAAGAAGAAATCCATTGAGATAAAAATAAGATTAGTGAAAACGAACAAAACCCTATAAGAAAGGGAATAAAGGAGACTTGTCTATTAATGCGAGAAATTCTGTACCAAAACATAGCTTGAATCGTGTTTACGATTGGATGCACATCAACAAATGTGGAATATAATTCTGTTGTCTTAGTATTGTGTCCCAGTTACTTCTATGTTTTATAATATGAAATACTTATACTTACTTGTAATAATAGTTTATTGAACTTGTTTGATTTATATATTACTCTTTTCTTTTTAATATTCTGTATAATTATACGTACGTGTACATAATGTGTGATTTTATGTGTAATTTTCATTATAATTAATAATATGTATACACATAATTAATTGATATAACGAGCCATCCGTTGTGCGTTATTGACATGGTTAATTGTTGCAATAATGTTCTACATAGTTGTGTTAAACGGAACGTTCATAAAATAAAAGTTTGAACACTGAAATATGTTTTAAAATACCTTAATTTACTAAAGAAAGTTTGTAGTATTCAAAGATGGCTTCTTGTGACGAATCGGAAGAGTCTCTGTATCACTCGTTGGGTTTTAAATTTGGTTTGAGATACCATCACATCACAATCAGCTAGCGCAGGTTGAGCAATACTTGAACTTTCTTTAAACCTCGGATTGCTGTGTTTCTCTTTTTACATTCTTTTAGTATACTTATTGTGGAATCCTCCAGTGAGAAAGTGGTAAGTTTAGGGCCTTACAACTCTAAAATCCGAGGTTCGATTCTTCGTAATGGACACATCAGATAGCCCAATGTGACTTTGCTCTAAACCAAACAAACAGACTTGTTGTGTAACCGATATAGGCACCCTCACACGTTGGGCATCGAAGTCAGAAATCACACAGGATCGTTAAGAAAATGGTTAATATGAAATTTTTATGATGAAGTTTTTACATGTAGCCTAGATGTTGAGTCTTTATTCACGAACATATCTCAAGATAAGACTATTTATGTATACTTGGAATTAGTTTTTGACCCAAACCAATTAATGTGTTAAATAAATAAACGAATTATAACAAACAATTTTTATTTCATTTTAAAAGATAGAATTAGCGTGGGTTCGTATTTAACTCCTGTCATGGCTAATGTGTTTATTTTATGATGGCTGGTTTACATGGGAATTAAAGGTAAAGCAGACTTCTGTTAGCATTAATAGGTACATTTTATGATACCATGTTAACCGTTTATATATTCGACAAACTTCATCAGCTGTTCTTTATTTTAAACAGCAAAAAATATGTCAAGTACATAACGGTTATAAACAAGTGGTTTAAACTGAGAAGAGAAGTAATTTTTTTGTTTATAAAAAAAAACGTTCAAACCCGCGACCCATAGATTACGAGTCGAGCGTCCTAACCACCAGGTCATGCCATAAAACGTATTCGAAAACACTCCATTTTCAAAACAGTTCCTATGTTATTGAGAAAGCTCCAAAGTGTTGGCAATAATATAAGCTCGGTATACAAGACATTTGATTAAATCTCCTTTATGGTCATGTGCTACAGAGGTTGCCAGCGTGAGTAAATTTCAGTGTATGTTGGTTTATCATATACCTCTAATGTTAGACTTTGCTTTGCCCTTTTAGCTGATGGGGCGTTATAATGTGATGGTCAATCCCTCTGTCCATTGGTAAACGAGAAGTCCAAGTGTTGGCGGTGGATGGTGTTGACTAGCTGCCTTTACCCTAGACTACCACGTTTTGTCACTTCTAATATTGAGAAAATTTTTGTTTGGAATTAAGCACAAATCTACACAATGGGCTACCTGTGCTCTGCCCACCACGGGTATCGAAACCCGGTTTCTAGCGTTGTACGTCCGCAGACATACCGCTGTGCCAAAATGCTCAAAAATACTTTCTACTCCTTCGTAATTAACTTTTGACATATAAAAACTTCCAATACTCATAACTCTAGCATATACTGGTGATCACTTCAGTCAAATGAAAACAAAACTGATAAACATTTTAAAAGAAGTTTACGTATAAATCGAGTTATATATGTGTTTACATCTTCCATTGGAATTTCTTAAACATTATCCCAAAAAAGGATAAAATTTGTTGTCTTTGATGAACTTTTGGTGACTTATAAAGTTCCGTTGTCCAAGTTGTAGGGTGTTTATACCAGTTCCACAATAAATAAACTAAGAAAATGTATATAAGAACACAGTAATGCTTATTATGGTGTGGCGGTGTTTCAAAACATGTTCAATGTCACTGCAAACGTAGAGAATTAAACATTTAGAATAAAAGACAGACTTTGGATTCGGTACGAGAAGTCTGTTTTCAAAGACCATCAAAATGCTACAGAACTGTTATTAGTAATTCAAGGGAATGTTCATACCCAAATTGACTCTCGCCTGAAGAAGAGCTCATAAATGAACTTGTAAGCTTGAGACTTTGGATTCGGTTCGAGAAGTCTGTTTTCAAAGACCATCAGAATGCTATAGAACTGTTATTAGTAATTCAAGGGAATGTTCATACCCAAATTGACTCTCGCCTGAAGAAGAGCTCATAAATGAACTTGTAAGCTTGCATTAGGGAATCAGCAAATTAGAGAATCGTTAGTTTAGGGAATCAGCTCCAAACTTTATTTTGCTAAGTCTTTTATTCCCCGCAATTACAATATGATTCTTAAAACTTACTTTTTTTTATTTTTCTTTGA
>NW_013666582.1:282499-288839 GCF_000517525.1 Limulus polyphemus | reverse complement strand
CATTAGCAGTATCAAAGACGATAGTTTGTTTGGAATTTCGTGCAAAGCTACACGATGTTGTTGTCGTGATCAACTCGCATTAGCAGTATCAAAGACGATAGTTTGTTTGGAATTTCGTGCAAAGCTACACGATGTTGTTGTCGTTATCAACTCGTATTAGCAGTATCAAAGACGATAGTTTGTTTGGAATTTCGTGCAAAGCTACACGATGTTGTTGTCGTTATCAACTCGTATTAGCAGTATCAAAGACGATAGTTTGTTTGGAATTTCGCGCAAAGCTACACGAAGGCTATCTGCGCTAGCCATCTCTAACTTGGCAATGTAAGACTAGAGGGAAGGCAGCTAGTCATCACCACCCACCACCAACTATTGGGCGACTCTTTTACCAACGAATAGTGGGATTGACCGTCACATTATAACGCCCCCACGGCTGAAAGGGTGAGCATGTTTGGTGTGACGGGGATTTGAACCCGCAGATTGCGAGTCGAGCGCCCTAACCATCTGGCCATGCCTGGCCCAAAGACGATAGACCACTGTTGTTAATATATGTCGACATAACAAATATTTATTTTCATATATTGACTATGATTATAAAACTGGCTAGAACGCCAGGTGAAAGTATTTGGGGTTTAACTGGGGTGTACAAAAGTAGTCGTATTTTATAATAACAAATTCTATTCATTCGAGGGGGGGGGGTGAACAACGATATTGCTAGCCCGTTATCCTTCAGCTGAACTGCATTCACACGATACATGTTTCTGACGTTTTCAACCTATTGTAACAAATACATTAAATATTTTCGTCTGCAACTTTCGCAGTTATCTGCGTTTAAACAGATCATGTTACATTATCGTTCCAAAAACAAATTCCATCAAGTATGTTTACCTAGATACCTCGTGGAATGATTAATGTGGAATTTGAGACGTTTGTTGTTAAACAAATCAGCAGGCAGAAGTAATATGGTAGCATTTCTGCTTTTGTGATAATTATTCACTACAATAGATTATTTGACTCTGAAGGCAGCTGTTTTGTGTGAACAATAAGCTCACCCCATTCAGTCTGTGTTATCCGTTAGGGAAAACATCCTATTCAACATTTATACTGGAGAACTCTACTAAATGGATGGTGCTTGTATCATAGGCTCACTTACAGCACTTAAAACAACGTTTCACCATTGATTAAGTCCCTCAATAGGCCAGCGGTAAGTTTATAGACTTAAACGCTAAAATCAGAGGGTCTATATCCTCGCGGTGAACAGAGTACAGAAAGCCCACTGTGCAGCTTTGCATAAGAAAGCAACAACATTAATCTTAAATTGAAATAACTTTATTCAAAAGACTTAATTTGTGGCTTTTCTGTTTATTTAATTAGACATAAAAAAGGGTTGTAGAAATAATTAAATATAACCTTAACTTGGAGATTGTTTGCGATGTCCTCTGAGCTCATGTGACCACAGGGAATAGATTAGGCCAACGTTTCCCAAACTTTTGTAATCCACGCCTCTCTTTAACAAGTATGGTTTTTTTGCACACACACAGGCACCTTTTTTAAATATTAGGCCAACGTTTCCCAAACTTTTGTAATCCACGCCTCTCTTTAACAAGTATGGTTTTTTGCACACACAGGCCCCTTTTTTAAATGAGTGAAAGAGTAAGTTAAGTGATGAGATGTCACACACGGATACACATTAAAATGCTTTATGTGTTGTACTAATTACTTATTATTTTCATTAATACAAAATATATTAAAACGGTTGATTGTGCATTATTTACTCTACCCTAATCGCTCGCTTACCCCTGGAGGGGCGCTCCACACTTTGGGAAACGCTGGATTAGACCAAAGAAAAAATACTTATGTTGAATAATCACCAGACTATTTAAACTGGCATTACATTCTACACATAATCACCCGACAGATGAAAGTGAACATTCATAACCGCTTTACATAGTAAAATAAAATTTGGTAAATTTTCGACAAACGAATTGACTTGACCATAGTTTAAGCCCATAACCAAGAAATTAGTTAGGTTTGTCTTACTTGACAAAAAGGGCTGTAATTTCAATGAATTTTATTTCCTAGGGGGCAAACGGTTTCTCTAGGCTAACAGAGACCCCTGAGTTCGGAAAGGGATAATAATTTCACGCTTCAATAAAGGTTCTAGTATTGATCTGTGTAATGCCGAGCAGAACAAGGAACATGATAAAAAGTGCCTGAAGCACATAATAAGTTATTACTATGTAAATTCTTCTAGTCGAATGGTAAAGCCTGTAAAGCCTATTCATTATAACGTATTTCTACCTAGCAATTTTACATAATGTGACTTCTTAAAAATCGTTTTTACTAATAAAAATGCTTTATGTTGATTAGATTGATTATCATAGCTCGTATAAAAGACAATGACACCATTATTCTCACACACAAATAAAATACGAGTTTCATTTTCGTGCTAAACCATCCTTAAAGGATAAGTTGTATTGATTTTTAGTGTACACTATGTGAAGCTGATGGTTCTCATCCCAGTGCCTTAAAAACACGCTCCGAATTTTGGGTTCGTGAGTGCGCTATAAGAGTGGCGTTCAAATCCAACTATTCAATTAGACAAGAGAAGCCCAAAATTTGGCGGTGTGTGCTTTTGACTAGCTACCTTCTTTCTAATCTATTAGTTCAAAATTAGGGACGGCTGTAAGAATATATCTTCCTATGTAGCCATGAACGAAAAATCATAAAAAAAACTATAATTTAAACATTAATGCGTACTTAAAAAAACATATCTATATAATTAAAAACGTAACGTGTGTGCGTACGTGAAAAGCTTTTTAAACTTCACTAAACTATGCAAAAATGGAATTAGGAGTAGGGAAGTATAGATGACTTCACCACATGCGTGAGAGAGGAGGGGGTGTAGTTAGTACTATGCATTGCCAAGGGAAAGGTATTTGGGGAATGTATCTATATCCCTTAGAGTCACATTTCAGACAGCAGTTTTTATGTGTTAAGGTTTTATATGTGAATTTTTTCATTTGTTTATAAACACTTAGAGTATCTGTTGAGTTTTAATACTTGCCATCGATGCCCAGGTTTTGAAAGCGTCGCTAAATCTGGTGTTTTTTACTGGATAAGTCGATCGGTTTGTCATTTTTGATAAACTTTTGTGTTAGAGGTGTTTGGTGGGTACCTCTTGTTGTGGAATAGATTCAACCCAATTAGGTTTAGCCTTGCAGTCATTGAGACGCCCCGCACGGCCATCCGATTTGTTCAGAACTCAACGTACCTAACCTCATACGTGAGAAGTCTAGGCAGGTCACGTGACTGTTTTAATATACAACTGAAACTGATGTTTTAAAGTAATGAACGTTGATAACAGGATAATAAAACTAAAAATAATATATCGAAATGTATGTAGTGTGGACGTTTCTTTTTGGACATTCGCGGAAAACAACACGATAGCTGTATTTAAGTAATAAAATAATCCCTGAACACGCTCGCTCTTTCAGCCGTGGGAGCGTTGTAATACGACGATCAATCCCACTGTTCGTTGGTAAAGAATAGCCCAAGATTTGGTGATGGGTGGAGTTGACTAGCCCTCGAGTAGTTTTACGCGAAATTCAAATCAAACAAAGCAATAAAGTCACCTTTCATTCGTTTGTGTATTTGCCTCCCTCCCCCCCCCCCCCCCACATTGGTTCAGTCTTAAGGCCTATAACGCTAGAAACCGAGTATTGAGACCTGTGGTGGACACATCATAGATAGTCCATTGTGTAACTTTGAACTCAAAAACAAACAAACCGTTTGTGTATTTAGTTATTTATTACATATGTGATTAACAGATGACCCAGTATACACTTATCACTCTTAGATGTCCATATTATTGCTAAAGCCTAGAGGATTGAAACCATTACTGAAACAAATTAGTGGCTTACAAAACATCAGCGGCCTAATGGTTTACGTGCCAGACTGTGTAACCGAGGTTTCATGGTTCGCGCTCCATTATCGCCGAAAAGGAATTGCGCTCTGCACTTGCGGGCCGTGAGTGGGTGTAAATAGTACCGGTCAAATCCCACTTTTTGATCAGAGTAGCCCACGAGTTGGCGGTGTTGACTAGTTGTCATCTCTCTTGTCTATTACTTCACAACTTGCAGACAGCTAGCGCAGATCGCTTTTGAGTAGCTTTGTGCGAAATTCAACAAATAAGAACATAGTTAAACAAGAGCTATCTGAGCAAAGCAGTCATTGATTTTGAACTGATAAACTAGAGGGAAGGTAGCTAGTCAACAGCACCCACTGTCAACTATTCGTCTGTTCGTGTCCGATCGATAATTGGAATTTTAATCGTCATCTATATAATGCAACCACGGTCTCAAAGTGCGAATCATATTTTTGCCACAACGGGTCACGAACTTTGAATTCTCGAAAGATTTGTCTGATTACATTGTTCATTAAGCTACGCCTACCTCCTCCCCACCCAAAAATAATTTATTTGTGCTTATTTACCACCCACACCATTTAAAAGACTGGATTTTAAAAATAGTTGGAAGAGGAATTGCTGACTTTATAAAGATAAGAAGCGGGTTTCGATACTCTATATTGTAGCTTTGTGCTTAACAAAAACAAACAAACAAAAGACTCCACAAAGCCACTTGTTAGCTTAGAAGTAAGAGTGAGGCTTTATGTGTGTGTGTGTGTGTGTTTCTTATAGCAAAGCCACATCGTGCTATCTGCTGTGTCCACCGAGGAGAATCGAACCTCTAATTTTAGCATTGTATATCCGAAAACTTACCGCTATCCCACCGGGGTATGCTGAGGCCATATAACGCCAAAAATCAGGTTTCGATACATGCAGTGAGAATAGAACAAATAGTCATTGTGTAGCTTTGTGCTTAATAGCATACCATCCAAATATCCTCCAAATCTCAGAAAGAGAGAGAATATGAGAAATAAAACTTTTGATTTTTTTCCCTCTTCAATAATTAGTGAACATTTTAACCAAGATATTTTAATTTATTTTGGAAAATTCATTATTTTACGTTATTATAGTACTATGTTTTTCAGTGGCTACAATATTAACTTTTTTTGGAACGATTTAGCCGTAGCCTGTTACCGTGATAACTTCTTTAACTGTTTTATTCAACCAAAAACTTTATGATACTAAACTTCTTCTATGTTACAACAAAAACGTTTTCAACCACGTTTAGGTAATTAAATTTTAATTTTATTGAAGATCTATCGATTTGTTAGTCGAAATTTATTTGTATAAGTTTGTTTTTAATTTTTCTCTTAACTCACCATTTCGAACAAAATGTTTATGAAACACAACTTGTGACAATATTTTTATTCATGAATTTATTTCACTGAAAGTTAAAAAAATCCACCAAAAAGAGTATACTAGAAACGATTAAAATGTTTAGAAGGATACGCAGAAAATTAAAGACGGAACATCTGTGTAGTTCTTCATAGGTCCAGTAGGGTCTTCCTTATTAGATGTGTAGTCATTCCTGTAATAGAAAAGTTCAACAGCTTTAAAAGCTTCTGCAGAATTAGTGATATCGTGTAAACGTTCTACAATGAATTCGATATTAATGGTACGAATATTAAAGATTCGTGGCGTTTATCTACATTTGGAATTTAATACTGTAAGTAACCCAAATCAGATCTTACAAAAAATATGAAATATTACACTGAGGTCATATTTACGTCAAGCAAATAAGTACGGTGATTTTTGTGGTTATGGCTGCTTACGTATCGGTTCATATCACGACTCTTGAGTTGCCCTAACATTGTGTAGGAAGTTTGGAATATCTAGAGAATTATTGTAACCAAGTTTATAACTATACCTACGACGTAATTCTGTAACTTGTTGGTAAGAGAAGAAAACATTCTGGATCATATTTGGGTTATCCAAACATTGGTCAAAGAAAATATTAAGGAAACTTTCCTTAAACGTGGGAAACATCGAAAGATGCTCCGACAGATTAAGGCGAAAAAAATTACATTATAAATTTAGATTAAGTAAAATATATAATTATATTTTCTAGGATTTTTGTACCACTTACCAGATTTTAGTTTTTCTCCAAATTCGTCAGTTATTTTCCATCTTGCCTTTCGCGCACTTTTTAATCTACAAGTAAAAAGAAAAGTATATATGTTATCAAGGTAAAGTAAACAAAATATATGTGTTATCAAGGTAAGGTAAACAAAGTATATATATATATATATGTTATCAAGGTGAAGTAATCAAAGTATATGTGTTATCAAGGTGAAGTAAACAAAGTATATATATGTTATCAAGGTGAAGTAAACAAAGTATATATATGTTATCAAGGTGAAGTAAACAAAGTATATA
>NW_013666582.1:269036-282126 GCF_000517525.1 Limulus polyphemus | reverse complement strand
AACAAAATATATGTGTTATCAAGGTAAGGTAAACAAAGTATATATATATATGTGTGTGTTATCAAGGTGAAGTAATCAAAGTATATGTGTTATCAAGGTAAAGTAAACAAAATATATGTGTTATCAAGGTAAGGTAAACAAAGTATATATATATATGTGTGTTATCAAGGTGAAGTAATCAAAGTATATGTGTTATCAAGGTAAAGTAAACAAATATATGTGTTATCAAGGTGAAGTAAACAAAGTATATGTGTTATCAAGGTGAAGTAAACAAAGTATATATATGTTATCAAGGTGAAGTAAACAAAGTATATATATGTTATCAAGGTGAAGTAAACAAAGTATATGTGTTATCAAGGTGAAGTAAACAAAGTATATATATGTTATCAAGGTGAATTAAACAAAGTATATATATGTTATCAAGGTGAAGTAAACAAAGTATATGTGTTATCAAGGTGAAGTAAACAAAGTATATATATGTTATCAAGGTGAAGTAAACAAAGTATATGTGTTATCATGGTGAAGTAAACAAAACCATTGATTTCATCGTAAATTGGTCTGTGAGGAAGGTGTAAAAATTAGAAACTTGTTTTTCCTGTGATAATGTAGAATGACAATGGAAATTCAAAGGTTGATAATAGCATATTGTGGATTAGATTCTTCAGTGATTAAGTTGTTGTTAGCCCACTCTTCACAGTTTGGAGTTTAACCTAAAAACTATCTAAATAACTGATAACTAACAACATCAACTTTATCTAGTTCAAAGTCGAGTTACTCCCCCATTGGCTGAGAGGTGAGCACTAAAAATCAGGATACGATACCCGCAGTTTGCATAGCGCAGACAGCTCATCGTGTAGCTTCGCTCTTAATCTCAAACAAAATAAAAAAAATATGATAATTACATCATAATAACTTCAAAGTTTGCTAAGTTACAACAGCGTTTATAAAACTCACAAAATCTGAATATGTTCCAATAAATAACATATGTGAAAATATATAAACATATAAACGTATAAAATATAATAATAAATATAATATAATAAAAGTTTTCTTGAAAAATAAAATCACTTTTATAAATTACTTTGATAAAGTGCAAACTGTAAGAGTAATTTATATTCAAAATAACATACAATCTTACCTCTTTAAATAAACATTGAAACTCATAAGATATTTGACCAATACAAGGCTAATAGGCTATTTTTGCACAAGTTCATTATGATCAAATGGAGAACTAAAAATGGAATGTCCATACAAAATAAACATTCAAAGTGAAGAATGTGAACAGTGACGAAAATGTTCATGGGATGTAAAAACTAGACTATAATCAATTACATACATGCAATTTTTAGATAGCAAATACAAATGGCGAGAAAAGGAGAAAAATAAAAACATTTTTTTACTTATAGGAATATGTTATTAAAAGAAGCAAAAATATGTAAGAACGTATTTAACTTTTGACTCTAGGCAAACATAATTACATCTTCACCAGTGTCACCATAGAAGTTTGTAGAATTAATGAAAACATAGAGGTGGAAGTGAAAACCAAATCCATCGCAATTCCACAGCCATGTTGGAGTTCAAATCAACTACCCACACTAACTCTTTCATTACCTTAGACGCATATGTAGGATACACTGTATAACCTTTGTTTCGGCCTTGAAAAGTGTAATATTAAGAAAATTCTCTGAGATATAGGTACGCAATCAAATCAGTAATTTCATTATTAATATAAAAAAAATTATAAATTACGTCGCTAATTTTGGAAATGTTTGCACGAAATTTTAGTTCACTTAAAACTTCTTACAATAATAATAATAATCTGTGAAATATTTCAGGTAATTATCTAAAACAAATTCATGTTGATGTAACAAGTGACATATAATTAATTATATAGCACATCATGAGTCTATTTGTGTTTTTAAGAATAAACATGGGGGAAGAGTACATAAAAGCGTGACAGTAAAAGAAAAGAATTTAAAGTGCGTAAGATATAGAACTATGTTCGATAACAGTGTTTTTAAGTAATGAATTCCAACGCTAGAAACCGGGTTTCGATACCCGTGGTGGGCATAGCACAGATAGCCCTTGTGTAGCTTTGTGCATAATTAAAAAAAAAAACAAACAGTAATGAATTCATATGTAGATGCCGTAAATACGACACCGTGAACATTCGTATTCATTCATTTTAGACAGATGTTTCTAAAGGCAAAAAAAAAAGAGAGATAGCTCTAATAACTGAGTAAATGAAAATAGTTGAATATTAGATAATAATCAGATGTACTAAAGGTGACACTAATAAAGCAGTGTTCAAATTAAACAGAACATCGTATGTGTTTATATATACACACCTATTCAAGTTCCTTCATCGTGTGCGTTTATACACAAACAGGTATAGAAAAAGACAATAGGGTGAATTATGTAGCATAAAGACGAAGTATTTTACGTACATGCACAAGTCATTATGGCTAGTACATCCCTCTGATATATATAATATGTACTAGAGGGCACCACTTTAGTTCCTATTCAACGTAAATTATTTTCAAGTACTGCGTTCATGCTGACAATAGTATTAAATATTTCAAACATCACGCTAGTATTTGTCACAATGGCATCCTTCAGTCGAGGAATGTTTTCTGGATTACGGCAGTAGAGTCGCATCTTCATAAAGCCACATTAATTATGAGGGGGATTGGTTGATAAAAAAAAAAAAGCTGACTCCCATCGTCATAAAGCCACATTAATTAGGAGGGATTGATTGATCAAAAATAGCTGACTCACATCTTCATAAAGACACATTAATTAGGAGGGATTGATTGATCAAAAATAGCTGACTCACATCTTCATAAAGACACATTAATTAGGAGGGATTGGTTGATCAAAAATAGCTGACTCACATCTTCATAAAGACACATTAATTAGGAGGGATTGGTTGATCAAAAAATAGCTTACCGTATTTGCAAATGTTTTGTCGTCACACATCTTCTTCCTGAACTCCTCGTCGCTCAGAGAGTCTGGATTGTTTTCGTTTTTGCACTGTTCAAAGGCATCTTTTTTCTAAAAGACGAGAAGTATCATGAATATTCTGATGGCGTCGGTAAAGAAACGATGGATTATTCGCATTTCCTACTGTTTCACTTAAAAAATGACGTATTACTACCAACTACGAGTGATTAAAGTACTTGAATTCTCAATTGGTTCATATTTTTGCCATAAGCTGTTTGCTCAGACAACGTTATTACTTTTTAAATATTTTATCACGAGTATCATTTATCATTACCGGGATAATTGTTGATGTTAATTTCAAAAATATCTCTATTATTAAACTACCATTTTGAAAGCAAATCCCAAGATAATTTATGATGTTATTTTCAAAAACGCTTCCATTATTAAATGACAATTTTGAAAGAAAACAAACAAAAAAGTCTAAATTTCTAATATAATTCAATATAATTTGGTCCAAATGTTGCCATTAGAAAGTCTGGGACATCGTATCATGATGTTTTAGTACACTATTTTGAAGTAAAAGTTTCACTACAATAAAGTCTCGAAACAAACAAAATGTTAATTTCTAATACAGTGGTGCAAGAGTTGAGACCAATGATTTTATTATAAAGTATAGGACATTGTTCATTGTATTTTAGTACACTGTTTGAAAATATAATATGACGCATCCGTAGAGGTATTTATAGCATAGCAAAAAAGTGTAGGCGTTTTATTTATATTAATACATTATTTGAGTGAAAAAAATGGCCTGGCATGGCATGATGGTTTGAGTACTCGACTCGTATTCTGCTGCTGGTTGTGATTTTGAATCCCATAACCGAACACGAATGCTCTTTCAGCCGTGGGGGCATTGTTATATAGCGATCAATCCCACTTTTTGTCGGTAAAAGAGTAGCTCAAGAATTGGCGGTGTTTGATGTTGTCTAACAGCCTTCCATCTAACCTATCACCACTTAACTGGGAACGCCCTCGATTATCCTTGTAAGATATTCAATAAATCAAAACAAGTAAAAAAAGTCATTCGTGAAAATAACAGCTGAATAAAAAATAATAAATTGACTGTTTTAAAAATAATTCCTGTTACTTAAAGGAGATCATTCATTTACTGCTAAATGCAAGTATTGTTTGTTTGTAATTAAGCTCAAAGCTACACAATGGGCTATCTGTGTTCTGCCCACCACGGGTGTCGAAACCCGGATTCTAGCGTTGTAAGTCCGCAGACATACCGCTGTGCCACTGGGGGTCGCCAAATGTAAGGATTGTTAGTAATATTTAGCGTTGGAAATCCGAAGACTTACCACCGGGGACAATAACCTTTGGAAAAAGCATACACTTGGACTATTATCTCACTGGTTTAAACTTTCTAAAAAAATACCGTGGGAATTTTGTACTTTTTAAACAACGTTCACATTATTCAATTTTGGTTTACTTCAAAAGAATTCAACTTCTTTTAATCACATACTTTGCCTTCTAATGTTACTATTTATTATTTTAAGATATATCTTAATTTATAAGTTATTTGGTATACGCAGAAAAGAGAGAGAGCTATTACTGTTCTGTGGTAAAACGTTAATATAGCTCACTAATACAAAAAACTCTAGTAACGTAGGGGTAATTTTGAAGGCATATAAGGCTTAAAACCAGATTTGGATACCCGCGAACGAAGATCACTCTCAGCACAGGGAGAAAGAGATCAAGATTGTACCTGACCCTCCCAAGTCCAAACAAGGACCTAAATCCCGAAGAAGCAGAATCAGGTTTGGATATCCGTAGTGGGTGCAGTACAAGTAGCCCATTGTGTAGCCCAAATATTCATAGCCCTTTAGTGATTCAGCAGCAAGTCCGATGGCTTATAACGCTAAAAATTGTTTTTCGATACTCGTGGTGGGCAAAGCACAGATAGCCCATTGTGTTGCTTTGTGCTTAGCAACAGATTTATTGGTACATGCTACTCCTATTGATGTATATTTGTACTAGAACGTGGCCTAGTGGTTAGTGTATCAAATTGGGAACCCGAGGATCTGGAGTTCGAGACGTGGTACTAACAAACAATATTCTCACCTCCAACTATGGGTGATATATAAGCGTGACAGTAAGTCCTGTTATTCGGTTAAAATTACATTATTCTCACCTCCAGCTATGGGTAATATATAAGCGTGACAGTAAGTCCTGTTATTCGGTTAAAATTACATTATTCTCACCTCCAGCTATGGGTAATATATAAGCGTGACAGTAAGTCCTGTTATTCGGTTAAAATTACATTATTCTTACCTCCAGCTATGGGTAATATATAAGTGTGACAGTAAGTCCTGTTATTCGGTTAAAATTAACCGCCTCAAACTGGTTGCTTTTTCTGCTGATCCTCAGTTTAACGTTAGGAACAGCTATGCCTGACCCATAGAGGTCTCTGACCTGACTGTTCAGGTCCCTCTGTGCAGAAGATGTCTTTTATATGAATAAACAAACAAACTCTGAGGGTAACAACTTCCTAGACCAAGTTGTTCTGATCATACCATAAAGTATTCAAATAACAAGAATCATCTAAGTAATTTCGTATGATAATAATGATAAGCACAAATACAAATAATAAAATACTGTTATTTCAATGTTCCTCAGTGATTTATATTGAAGGAACTATTACCAACAATACTTACCTCCTGGGGGAAGCTTTCAATAATAGCCATTGCTTTTTCAATGTCCGCTTGATTTTCGCCTACAACAATAAAAACGTATTTAACAAACATTCTAAAGCTCTGGTATTATTTTTCTTTTTTCTGTTAATATATATAGTGTTATAAGTTACAAGAAATCACCGAACGTTTTTTTTAAAAAAAGCTGTTATGAGAAGTAAAAAAGAGAAAGAGAGAAAACATCTAATTTGATTTTAATAATGCGTAATTCATCACACCACGAATAATTCTTCCCTTATCCCATCTTTTAACAATTTGTATTACTATATTCGTCCCTTTCGTGACACAAGCAAAACTACTCCTCCAGCCTCCCCCCCCTCCCACCGAAAAAAATATCGTGTGGTGATCAAATGTTCTTTTGGTTACTGTAGGTCTTGTGTGGCTTGGGATCGAGTTTGAGGTTTCTCTTAATCCACAATCGCGTTCTACCAGGAAAGGAAAAGAGTTCAACCCTCTAACAACTGCTTGGAAAGCACTTTTTAACAAGACAAACTACGGCATTAGCGAGTCTTATCCTTCAGTGGCTCAGCTGTAAGATTATAACATATTCTGACTCAATTTCGGCGGAGGACACAGTACAAATAACCCATTATGTGGCTTTACCCTTAACAACATACAAGTGGTGTTTCATTTCTTTAATTATTGTAAATATAAATATAAGAACATATATACATTTCCACTGATCTTTATTTATTCATTATTACGTTATATCATTCATTTAAGGAAGCAAGTGTCGGTGATATTATATAATAATCTGTTACATGAACTATATCATAAAAATAACTTACTGCATATTAACTTGTGTAGTCCTCCGTGCCCTTTTCTTTTACCCCAAGCCACGGCAACGAAAACAGTAAGCAGAAGCAAAACCAAGAGACTCCTCATTTTTGTGGTTTTGGAAAAATAGATCTACAGTCTTCAAACTTTCAGCTGATATTCTGAGTTAGACGGAGGGTAACATATAGGTGAAATTATGTGCGCTTTTATACAATACTCAACAATAGAGGGAAAAGGTGAAAAAAAATTCTGACTCGTACGTTACTGTAAGAAATGTCCTTGGCATGCTGAACGTGTATCACATAATTAGGTCTTCTAATGTTTGCGATGAAGCATTCTATTTAAACAACATAGCTGACGAATCACCAACGATTTCCTGTTGGTTTATTACTTCACTGTTTGCTCAGGTTTATGCACAAAATTACTCATATACTATTCACTTTAACAAAAAAATGCCTATGTAGGTTTGAAGTCGAATACCACTTGTTTGAACAGACTAAAGTACGTTAGGCTGCTACAGTACAACAAATATCACTTCTCCATAAAATATATTTTCTTTTTTTTTAAGACTAATGTTTACAGGAGAACAGGTGTGCTAGTTTTTGTATTTTTTTTTTATCATTTTGTTAATGCGTTTATCCCGAGAACGAAATAGCGGATGATTTTTAGCGCATGCTCGCTAAGCTTTTAGAATTCGGTTTGTTGTTGTACATGCTTGGTTCAAAACAGTTAGTCACACACATTCACAATAAGACGAATATACTTAACTGAAGAATTTTAAAGGACTGTCCTTTTGAATAAATGGTATTTTTTTTATTCTTTTATTTTGTTCAGGGCCGGGCGTGGCCTAGAGGTATTCCAAGTATTCAATGTTCGCGGCCCTTGCCAAAAATAGTCAAATCTCATTATTCGGTCAGACAAGAGTTGGTGTTGAATGCTGCTGACTAGTTGCCTTGTCTTTAGTCTATTAATTGAAATTAGCGAATGTTATGTGCGGATAGTACTCAGTGTAGCTTTACGGAAAAATTCTAAAACAGGGGCATAATGGCAATACGCTTTTCTTGAAAACAAAGTCATTGGAAAAGGCTGCTAGAATGAAGGAGAAGACAAAATTATAGTAAAACTCTGAAGCAAAGCACGAAAAATAAATATAAACCTGATGCTATCATTCTATTAACGACTTGTCATTGTTTTATACCGGTTTCGAGGAAGCTATCATTCTATTAACGACTTGTCATTGTTTTATACCGGTTTCGAGGAAGCTATCATTCTATTAACGACTTGTCATTGTTTTATACCGGTTTCGAGGAAGCTATCATTCTATTAACGACTTGTCATTGTTTTATACCGGTTTCGAGGAAGCTATCATTCTATTAACGACTTGTCATTGTTTTATACTGGTTTCGAGGAATTCCATCCCTCACCAGTAACCAGAAATCAAAACAAAAAACTAGGTTTCATATGGTAACGAAATGTATATTGTTTGTATGGTATTTTGAGTTATGAAGCTTAATCTTGTTCTTTCGGATAGCCCTTGTCCAGGGTTACTGGTGATGGAAATATTCCGAAACCGGTATAACTCAGCGTGACAAGCATGGCACGGCCTGGTGTTTAGAACCCTCGCCTCACAATCTAAGGGTCGCGGAATCGAATTATCGTCCCGAATATGCTCGCCCTTTTAGCCTTGAGGGCGTTACAATGTCACGATCAATCCCATTATTCGTTGGTAACGAGTATTCCAATAGTTGGCGGTAGTTGGTGTTAACTAGTTGTCTTCCCTTTGATATATCACTTCAGAATTAGGAATAGTGAGTGGTGTTAACTAGCTGCCTTCCCTCTAGTTTATCACTTCAAAATTAGCAACGGCTAACTTGATAGCCTTCGAGTAGCTATGTGCGAAATTCAAAACAAACAGTGTGACATGACAAGTGATGAATTGAAGGAAGAGGTCGACATCGAATCTGACCCTCCCAGGTCTAAAAGACCTAAACCCGAAACGGAAAAGAAGAAGTGATGAAACGAATGACGAATTTGGTTTAATATTTATTTTCAGTGTTCTAAGCAGCTTGCCGGTTGAATAATTTACCATAATGACTTAGTGGTATCGTGTATGTTTGTTGTTAAACACAAAGCTACATGTTTTTCAAATCCTTTATATTCTGTATAGTAAAACCATTTCTAGTTAAAATATCACAAATCTTCATATATTATGGCAGAAACGAGTCACGGACGAATCATTGTATAAAAATAAAACCTTTTTGAAGAGGTGAGAAAAGGATTTGGTTAGCTCATATTTCTTTACTTTAAAATGTGTATCTTTATTATAACATACATTATTATAAGAGGTGAGAAAAGGACTTGGTTAGCTCATATTTCTTTACTTTTAAAATGTGTATCTTTATTATAACATACATTATTATAAGAGGTGAGAAAAGGACTTGGTTAGCTCATATTTCGTGGCAAATACTTATAAGATATTTTTGTAGAAACAGTAACAGTGAATTCGAATTTCATGTTTGTTAAAACGATGAAGCACAAAACGTCGCAATCGAAAAGTACACGAAAATAAATACTATATCGATATAGATTCATTATTGTATGGCTTAGCGTGGGCTTGTGCTTAAGATATCGAACTATGGATCAGAGGGTCCAGTTACTTTAAAAATAAAAAAAAACAATCACTCCTCACTTAAGGTCTTTGGGTGCATTATAAGAGTAACGGTCAAATCCCACTATTCATTTGAATTAATCTAAGCTTTGGTGGTGGTTGTCGTTGACTAGCTGCCTGACTAATAGTTTATCAGTTCAAAGTTAGGGATAGCTATCACAGCTAGCCCTTTTGTAGCTTTGCGTGAATATCCGAAACAAACCAATCATCGTTATAAACTACGCAGAGATGTTCACTATGACTTTGTAACTAAGAAGAAGAAGAAATGCTTTGCTTAAAAGGTATTTTCAAAACACTTTGTTGCCTTCCTTATAAGGATTTTACAGTCGTCTTAATGGTGGCTTGTATTAAAAATTGTCTAGGTTTCAAATCCACTAGAGGGCTGACTTATTATTTTAAAAAGTCATGTAGCTCAACTTATGTTGTTTCACACACGGTAATGTTGTTTCCAAAAACTTTCAGAGAGAAAACTGACAAGGTTCATGCACTTTAAGTACAAAGAATACCTTACCTTTTCCTTATAATTTCGCTGCCTAATAGCATTAATAATACTGAGAGCTACTTTCGCTAAATTATACCTAACTCTAGTAAATGGTATAAAACAGTTTATTATAGTACTATGCGCTGAGCTCTGTATTGCAGTACGATTCAACGGTGATTTTCAATGATTAAACTTACCTAGTTTCTTGCATTTAAATATTTAACTTTATGTTTATCTACAACTTATTTGTCTTAATCTGCGTCCCTTAAGGAGGAAATATAGTTACCAACATTAACGAGTAATTAGGTTTGAGATCACTGCATTTCTATTATTTGAACTCAGGAGAAAGACAAGAACACTAATGTTGGTTTTGACAAAGGTGCTTTTGAAACTAATTATAAGGAAATCCATAACGTTTACGTACTTTTCATCTTTGGATACATTAGCTTAATTGATTAGTTTCACAAGTTGTTTCAGCCTTTTTGGGGTTGAAATGCCAATTCATTGGTACAGAATTCGAAAGAGAGTTCCATCTGGTCTTGCTATAATTGAAATAGATCATCTTAAGCCTTATATGGGAGAAACTTCATGTTTGTCTCGATTGTTATCACTTAATGAACTTCAGCGCTAAAACAGACAAACATAAACAAATATTTGAAATTTAAAGCGTCTTTTGGGAATATGAATTTTCAATAACACCAACAATGAATCAACAGCGGAAATTAAATTAATACGGACAAGTGTTAAAGGAACGAACAAATTCACGTATTTCAAATAAGTTCTTAAAATATATATATATTTCTGTCTAAGGAAAGTATATCAATTGTTTAAAAGTATAGCAGATGTAATTAGGTGTCCCCTTCCGTGGCTCAGCGGTATCTTTGTAAGCTTGTTTGTTTGTTTTGAATTTTGCGCAAAGCTACACGAGGGCTATCTGCGCTAGTCGTCCCTAATTTAGCAGTGTAAGACTAGAGGGAAGGCAGCTAGTCATCACCATCCACCGCCAACTCTTGGGCTACTCTTTTACCAACGAGTAGTGGAATTGACCGTCACATTATAACGCCCCCACGGCTAAAAGGGCGAGCATGTTTGGTGTGACGGAGATTCGAACCCGCGACCCACAGATTGCGAGACGAGCGCCCTAACCACCTGGCCATTTTGTAAGCTTCTCACGCTAAAAATCGGGTTTCGACAACTGCGGTGGGCAGATCAAAGATAACCCATCATGTAACTTTGCGCTTAACAACAAACGAAACAAAAACCAAAAAAAAGCGGAAATTACGAGCAAGTGGATGTTCAAACTAGCTGAAGCCCCGTAGAAGTTTTACAGAAACTTTCAAAAAGTCTGCTACAAACTGAAAGCTGGATCCATCCAAGTTTTTCGTATCACATTTTCAGATGGAATCGAACGTTATTAGTATTATTATGGCCGAGTACCTGTGCACACTTTGTTCTGTGAACAACTACTTTTCCAAACTTGTTGGTTTTAATGAAAGATGTATGCACTTGCATCAAATAATAAGAACTGCGCGTTTGGTTTACGAGTGCGTGTCATTACAATCGAAATATTTAAATCTGTAACGTGTATGACATTTTGATTGTCTCTTTAACTCACCACAATGAGCCTATACGTGAACAGGTTTTGAAAAATACGTAGTACTGATGAAGAAGACCTCAGTACAGAAGCCGAAACGTCGTTCCCTTTCCATTCAATAGGTAGTTGCAATCCATTAAAGTTAAGAAACATATTGATGCTACTAATTTAATATTTTATTCAACAGATACGCTGTTCATGATAATAAAATGGTCACAGGTGAGGAGCAAGGGAGTCCTTAAGAAGCCAGTCTAACTCAGTGATGAGCGTGTCTGAGATGCGAAATCCAAAGCAAGGTAAAATAGTCGTATGTTTAAGAACTTTTATGTTTAGTAACATAGCAAGGAGGATTTCTTATAGACTGCATAAGTGCACATAATACGTATAAGTTGTGTTGTAAGGAGATTTTGTGTTTTATCTGAAATAAGACATGTTTTACTCAATTTTTCACTGACTTCTGTAGTCGCGGCCATTATGGTATTCCATTAGTGTTTTGTAACACATTTATATTCCTTTCTTTCATTTAACAGGGAATCTTACAGAAAAAAAAAATATTTCTCTAGTTTTTACTGAATTATTTAAGAAGACTTAGAAATGCTAGATTCATTATGATAATACAATCATACATTAACATATGTTAACTTATTTTTGAGTATTAACATGAAAGGGTTATCTAACTTGTCACATACACTACATATTTTTGTCATCCACCAGTGGCTCAGCGGTAAGTCTGTGAGCTTTTCACGATAAAAATCTAGTTTCGATTCCAACGGTGGCCAGAGCACAAATAGCCCATTGTGTAGCTTTTTGCTTAACAACGATCATAATCAAACCGAACATGTTTTATTAATTTACGCTACCTACGAAGTCCCATATATAAATCCGCCATATATACAAACATGAAACCATTACAATATTATTCTTATTATCTCCAGAATACAAACTGTAGTACTCTGTGTAATGATAAGCTCCTCGTGAAACCGTAAGGTGAAATATCTGGTAACATAAATGGTTCTTCTTTTACTGAACTTGTTCATGTAAAACATTCAAAGAAATATATCAATGTAAAAGTTTCAGTTTACATTGCAACTGTATTTTTTTTTTTCTCGAGTCGGTTGCAGATTTTACGGAAAGACCTCAGTAAAAGTAGCGAATTGAATGATAGATTAGGTTTCAAATGTCTTCTTAGCACAAGTAATATTTTTTGTAAGTTTCATGACACTTTAACTACGGAATTTTACAATACAATAACGTCTAAACCTAAAAGGCACATATCAAACAGGTGGCCATGGTTCAGTGTAAATATTGTCAGAAGTTTCAGTTTTAATAGACTTAGAGTCTTTAAACCAAAGCAATAGAAATAAAACACTAAAATTAATTGTGAGATATTTCTAAATTAATGTTTTTTCAAGATTCTTAGTTTTGTACAATCTTCAATAATTACGAATTCTCTCCTGTTCACGTATTTTTGTTATGTAGTCTGAGTGCCACCGTTCAGAAATTGGTTTAAATTTCAAACCTTGAGAAAAATTTCTGACCATGCCTAAACATACCAATATATGCGAGATCTTAAAAAAACGGTAGGGTGTAAAGTTGTGCCAGTGGAAAACTCTAAAAATCCAGGTGATAAGTAATACTGTTCAAACAAAAGTGAGTCTTAAAACTGAAGACCTCTCAAACGTTTATATTACATATATTTGTTATGGATTTCGCGCAAAGTTACACGAGGGCTATCTGCGCTAGCCGTCCCTAATTTAGCAGTGTAAGGCTAGAGGGAAGGCAGCTAGTCATCACCACCCACCGCCAACTCTTGGGCTACTCTTTTACCAACGAATAGTGGGATTGAACGAATTGCCATACGAATTTAGAGCGTAACG
>NW_013666582.1:249696-268056 GCF_000517525.1 Limulus polyphemus | reverse complement strand
ATATGACTGAAAATTTTCATTTTTTCTGAAAAGGTGGTGTCTATTTACTTGTGACCATGCTGTGTACATACATATAGCTGTAAGTGTGCAGTGTGGCTCGAGCTAACCTTACAAATAGTAAACCCATCATTAAACCCAAATCTGACTGCAGGAGCTTGCATATATATCATATTGACTGTAAGATCAAAGCTTTGAAGGCGGGTCCATCATCTCTTGATTTTGCCCCCCCCTCCGAAAATATATACGTGGATGCTCATGTTTTCAACATGTGAAGAACATGAAAACATTTGAGAAGCCTGTCTCACCAAAGTAGTTAAACTGTTTGAAACATCATAAGAGGCACACCTTGTATTTGACTGGTATGGTGGTGAGGTGTCTCCAAAGTGTGAGGAAAGATCACGTTTACAAGAGTTCGCAAGCATTCACAAGTATCAGGTTACAAGTGGATGGCCAATACCTGACTGGAAAACCTCCATGTGTGTTTCATCAATCAACCTATGTCAAGGAGAATGCACAAATACAACCAGCGATCTACCACACACCAAGCCATAAGCCATTCCTGGCAGGAGAATATGCATCTAGTCCGATAACAAGATGCACGACATCTGAAGACACATGAGAAGTTGACGAGTTATTACCACAAACCAAAGCTGATACTCGTATTCTCCTACACGCAAAACTTTGATTGAAGGATGAACTCCAAGAATGCAACACCTCAGCTAACTGTACAATCACCAGACACTGATATGATGGTTCTCTTAGCACACTACATTTCACAGATGCAAGCTGTTGGTGAAATCTGGATGGAAACTAGCAGGATTAATAGAACCCTTGCTCTGCGTTGAATGATTCCTATTCATGACATTGCACATATGATCAGGCCAGAATTATATACAGTACTGCCAGCAGTTCATGCTCTTACTGGTTGTGTTAAGATTTCATTCTTCTTTGGTGTAGGCAAGAAGACTGATGCAGCTAATAAAGACAATGCCTAGCAGAGACAACGACGATGCAGTCATAAAGGCTTCAAGACATTTTTGTGGCCGCCATTTATGATCAGAAGATCAAAGTTAGGGAAACACTTGCATCTCTCAATAAGCTCAGTGTTCGCTTGGCCAACACGCGGTGTACCTATAACAAAGCTGCATTCATGTGAAACCTCATTCGTACGTTAAACGCACCTTATGGTAAGCAAAGACGTGAAAAACAGCTCATCTAGCGAAACCAGAAGTTCCCAGCCCTGTTGGACATTGCAGGATAACATATTGTCTTCTTTGATGAATCGATATCCTTAGACAAAATCCAGGACTTCTATTGTGGTTGAATGGATCCCACCAAATGCTCAACCAAAGGGAATTGCTCTTGTGTCAAAATGGACTAGCCTGTTCGGGAGTGTGGATATCCAGAAAACTATGGGGAAATTGGATGAAGTGCTTCAGACAGTCTGGATTAACTTTCGGTGACAGTAGGAAAGATAATTAAAGTTGCGTTTGTTTTTCTGCAATCATAAACGCAATACGGTTTGCCAAATTTGTGAAAATGGAGTTTTTGGACAATATACATACACGCTAGATGAAAAAGAAAGTTTAATTCTGCCCTATACTACAACAATCGGTTATTTTAAGCTATTATGGCTGACATTTTGAAAAGTTCCTCTATCAAGTAATCCTGTTTCTAAATAGGGGATGAAGTAATTTTGTAATCAAAACAAATAAATACTGAAACCTAACTTTCAAGAATTCCTTTTTATAGGTCACAGAATTTAAGATTTTGCACCTTAATGTGTCATGGAAATTACAATAGTCACTTGAGCATATGCAAATTAGGCTGAGCACTTAACTCTAAGTGTTCAAAGGTGGCTCTATCATGCTCCCGTAGTGTATAGCAAAAAAAAAGTGACAGGCATTTAGATATGATTTAGTAAATATTTACCATTGAAACTAAATACCCCCCCCCCCCAAAAAAACCAACACACACACACACACAATGTTGTTTTGTTGAAGTCATTTTAATATGTTCCACCAAAGGGACTCTACATAAATTTGGTTTGTAATTTGTCAGAACCCATACTTTCAAAAATACCACAAAATTAGATTGTAGTACCTGACTTGCCATCTCCACCCAAAAAGCAGGCCTGATCTGCTCGCTTATATAATAGGCCTAACATAATTTCTAGTATAATTAAATATAATCATGCTTGGACGGCTTCTAAAAGGCATTCACACCATGACAACTGTCGTTGTAACAAATGGCTTATATAAATAGTGTTTCGACCAGTATTGAGTTCATTGTATCCGAAACGGCCTGAACAGCTCTGGTTTGAGCGAATTGTATCTTCAGCAATGGATATGACGAATATAGCATTATTGAAATGTTATTATTCTATTAGCTATAGTATCCGTCCCCTGGACAGAAGTTACGTAAATTCATGATTAATGAAAGGTTATGTTAAGACATGAAAAGATGCTTACCTTATATGTAATTGTAAAAAAACGCCCATAAAAAAACTGCAAAACATAAAATGTGAAGCCGTAAATTTTCATGTATCTCCGCATGGACTCAACAAACCTTCATGCAAAGTTTGGTGAAGATCCATCATCAGAGGGCGAAGTAGTGGTAAAAAACGCAAAGAAGTCCATAAAGCTGAAAATTTGTATGTATCTCCACCAGGAGCCTCCATACCAAATTTGGTGAAGATCCATCTATAGAAGGTGAGGTAGTGGTAAAAAACGCCCATGAAACCAGCAAGGCATATAATGCAAAACTGAAAATTTGTACGTATCTCCCCATGGACCCAATGAACCTCCATGCCAAATTTGGGTAAGACCCATCTACAGGGGTCGAAGTGGTGGTAAAAAAAAAACGCAAAAACGTCCATAAAAACCGCAAGACTGCAAATTTGTATGCATCCCCGCGTGGACCTAAACAATTTCCATCCACACCCTGCGAAGTAGTTACATGGACATACAACAGACAGTACTATTATATTTATATAGAAGTAGTTACATGGACATACAACAGACGGTACTATTATATTTATATAGATACTCTTCTAATCCTTCAAAATTTTATAGGGGCTATATTAACAATATTGTGTTAAAAGATATAATAGGCCTGACATATTGTCTTACAAAAAATATAAATTAACTGTAAACTCTGTTTATTTTGAGATTTACCTCGTTTTGACGCAAAAATCATTATTTTACATTGTGATTCCAATGACGAATCCTTCTATAATTTGACAAAAGTTTGTTTGTCTTCTAACTCCTAGGCTTTTTCATTTGGACTTGTCAAATATGGTTTAATCAACTGGGAATGATTCAGGATGTGTCAAGAAGAAGTTATTTTTCTTTTAACTTGATTTCATAGCTCCAGTTTTGGTTAAGTATAGATCAGTCAGTGGGTGTGGCCACTAGGGGTACTAATGGGATTTCTCCAGTTTCCTCTTTCATTACACGTGGTAAACATACAGTCTATGTACTTTCATTCATTACTGGCATATTTAGAACAAAAACACTAGTTATATAACTCGTAAGTAAAACATTAGTAATTCTACAGATGCATTTCATTTTCAAATCCCATCAATCATTTAGTGATTTCCTTTTCACACTTTCGAGGTAGATTCAAGATGTTTTTAAGTCACATTTTACAAAACTAAAATAGAAAATAAAATGCTATCTAAATAATCAAGGCAGGTTTCTGCATACACAGCCACTAATTGAAGTAAAGATGTTGCCATAGATATAACGAAACAATGGTCCTTCTCTATAAAATCAATAGAGGAATAATATAAATGATTTAATTTTCATAAACCTCTCACTATACGTCGTACTGGTGCATACAAAACACGTGGATGAGGATGATTTAATTGTTTCAAATTTTTCCTCGTAAACTTCTAAATTTTCGTAAACTTTAAAAATGCCATACACGTTCTGTACAGACTAAATTCACGTTGTACACTTTTAATTGGAATTGCAATCAACTGTACACATCTAGTGCACATTAGCAAATGTGACCCTAGTGACGTTAAACGACAGTAATGTTTATTACTGACATTGGTACTCTGGTATACATGTACAGATGGTAAAAAAACACAACATCTGAACACTATCCACAGTGAAAACATTATAAAATGGACAAGTTATTAACCATCTTCATCGAATCCAGAGCAAAGTGAATCCATGCAGAAACTATCATGAATAATATCAGCCTTGAACGAATTCATCCGTTCCGACACAACCGACAGCATCATCAAGTCACTGCTCTGTCGTGGCGCTTTTTTACGTAGCTTGCTCTTCACAAATTTTAACGCAGGAAAGGAGTGATCACGAGAACAAGATGTTACTGAAAGAAATAAAATCAAGCAAGGAGGAGGAAGTTGAAGGTTGGGTGAATTTCTGTGAGCCCTACCTTACCACGTACAAGTAAATCTGACGAATTCTTTTCAGTTTGAGAGGCTGGATGTTTTCTGCAACTGACCGTGCAAACAACGTGCATTCAGAAACCACAAGTTCATAGTTTATTTGTCTACATAGGAAGCAGCCAAGGTTTGAAACTTCGAGATTTTCTCTGCATTTGGTGACACTAAACAACAATGTGTAGCAAGATTGGCAACACGATAACAAAAAATCGAATTCTTCAAAGCTTTCAGCGTCAAGTCCAACACTTGAATTTTAAAGTGTGGAGCCAACATTCGGGCTATCTATACTCAAACTTGGAAAAGCACGGAATGCGTTATCAAAAATCCTAATCTATAGAAAGCAAAACAATAGAAAAAAACATAATTAGGTAAGCTCCTAAATGTGCCTACCTCATGGAACACGCTCTATGGAATCATCCAAATAAATATTTGATCATTTAATTTTTCTTCTCCATTTTTCACGACACTTCTCATCATTTGTTTTTATACTACGAGAAGAAAATGGTGTTAAGTTCAAAGGCCTAAAGCAACTGGTGCTTTTTGTGGTGGGTACCAACAAAGTAGTTATTTTAGCTCACTGTGTGTGTGTGTAGTGGAACGAAATTCAAAAACTTATCATCTCGAGGAACATAACCTCAGATTGAAACTTAATTTTCCAAACAGTACAACCTTTTACGGAAATCGAATTTTGTATAAAATACTCTCTTGGTCCACACTTTAACGCAGACGCACACTGCGTTAAAAGTACATTTACAGCTAAAAAAAATATCTGTTAGGGTGAAATATGTTGTCCTTACATACAATGGCCCCATCCAAGTCTTATTTTTTTTGGAGAAATATAAAACGTATGGTTTATTGGAAATTACTGTAATTCATACAAAGTAGACATTTATGTTTTCTTTTATTCCTCATAACCCCCCCCCCACCACACACACACCACCCCCTTGTATTTGTGTAGTTATTACAATTAATGTATGAACTCGGGAGCATGTTACATCATAAACAGTTCATGTATGTTGTAGAAATTCGGGTCCAATCCCCCCCCCCCCCTCGAAGCAAAATTTACTGAAATGACGACACTACTTATATACTGCCGAGCTTCTTAGAAATCTGCATATGAACCATTATTTGATAAGTCTGTGTGTGTGTCCGCTAATAATTTTCGAATCGCTGGACCGATTGTCATGTACCTCCCGGGAAATGATATAGATCGATTTTTAGATCTGGACAAACACACACACACACAGTTTGACATGTACCCTGTGAAAACAAACAACAAACATGAAAAATGGGGTGCAAACTTTCTTTAAAAGACGTCATTAAAAAAATTACCTCATCCTTCATTTTTTCGTAAAAAAAAGCGTCAGTTTTCTAGGCTTAAAAGAAGTTTTTTTTTTACCACTTTTTATACTGTCACTACACGTCCGCGTCTGACCAAACAAAAGCATGTTTAATTAATACTTTTCTACGTGTATGAAAATGCAATACAAGTACGATGACGTAAAAATGTAATTAACTCGTAAATAAATATATATTTAGACAAATAGGCTTTTATGAGTAGACGCGTTTGTTCCAGTAAGTCGTCAGAAATAATTTGGTTTGACCACTGAAATATTATCAAGAACAATTATAGTCATATCACTTTGTAATGTTCAGTAAAATAATTTAACCTACAGGATTTCTTTTCTCCCTACTTCGTGTGGTTTTAAAGCTGAAGTGCGTTTTCATACGTCAAGTTTGAACGCAAAGTGCGTTCGTGCTCACGTATCGCACTAAGAAAATCATGTGTTAAACATACTTTTCTATCTGAATAAGAATACAGCGTCATTAGAATGGAATGAAAAGTTTCTGTAACTCTCTTAGTGCCTGTTCTGGGTAAACAGCGTTTGTTTCCGTCGTGTTTTGTTTTTGGAAGTTACAAGATTATGTCTGTGTTTCGTGATACTGAGACCCTTTATTGCTTTATCAATCACCCTGAACTAGGATGTTTAATTAAGTGACAGTCATATTTTCTTTGCTGTTCCGGAACTTGGTATGCCTCTGTATAGGAAACCTTTCTAGAGCGAGGGTCTCAAGTAAGTAATATCAATACTAGATTCAAAACATTTAGGGGGCTGGAGCCCCTGTGGTCCGACGCTTTTTCTTTGTGACATACAATACTTTCATTATTACCAACTTGTGTTTACATTCCATTAACCAGTTTGAGCAGGTCCCTACGTTTACTCCAGTTCTGTTTAAAGTCGTGTATATTTTTAATCGTTCTCAGTTCGATGTGTTTGTTCTAGAGCCATCAACAAGTATTGAGTAAGGATTTTTTATTGGTACATTATACATTAAAATCTGCCATTTTATATGTGATGGTGAATACAAAAAGTTACACAAAAATCGATAACAAGACATCCAATGTGAAAAGTAATAGCACTGCAAAATAAATCATTTTTTCTAAACAGACACTTCAAATATACAATACTTTGGATCCTCATCACTCCTCCTTAGCTTCTTCTTCCATTTATCAGACAAATCCTTCAGTTCAGTTAGTCATCACTAGTCAGAACTTTCAAAAAATTACTTTTTATGGAAGTAACAAAACACCTTCACTTCATTTTACTACTTCTGAACCTTTAGGTAGACAAGTTTAAATTCTTTGTTCCAAAAACAGCTAACTTTAACTAGTAAGCTTCAGCTTTCATTTTTTTAATGTTTCTATCATAGATTAGGAAACCTCCCCTGTGAATTAGTAATTGGGTACACTCCACAAAGGACTTGAATTAGCCAAGAGATGTTAAAGATGTTTTATCCATCAAGTCTCATTCAAAAAGACCATATTTTCCAGTATGGGTTTAAAAAAAAAAACGTGCATTATAAAAAATGTTGGAATGTGTAAAATAATGAATTATAAATATTAGCCAACTTTTTTTTTTTTTAATAAAACTAAAGGTGATGTTCAGGCTGTCTTGTTGGCATGTTCAACTTTAAAACAATCTAATTTAATTAACCAAAATATAATTTCAAAATGATTATGACAGGAAAAAAAATAATCTTACATTTTCACATGCTTTACAAGGTTTTGATTAATCTGTTGGAACACACATACAAACATATGGACATAAAATACTAGTAGCTTTGTGTTGCAATAAACTATTTCCAATTTCACCTTGCAGCAGTTTAAACTAGCTTTTTCTCCTGTATGACTAGGCTTAAACATTTCTAGAGGCAAACTCTCCAAAGCTACCCAGACAAAAATTGTTATCTGAAACACTTCTCCAAAATCAAATATTAAAAGTTTATCATGCTTGTGTTGAGAGATTCATACAATTGTGAAGGTTCAAAATGAATAATAAAAAGTTAACATAAGATCAACAAAGAAACGGATACGCTTGAGCAATTTGCCCGAGATTAACTCCTACTTTTTTTTTTTCCACTAGTCTGCGAGTTTTCATTAGGCTTAAGAATTAAACTAAAGTGGAATACATGACACAGTGACAAAAACCTTTTTAAACTATAAAACATTCTTTAACCAACATATCAAATAGTTCTTCTTAAGAGCTGTTTTACGTCACAGGTTTATAAAACCACGTACTGATGGACCACCTCGTATAGTATCTGCCCTCGAAGGACTACATCTTTGGTAAAAGCCTAATAAAAAAACACCTCTGGTTTAATAACCAAACAGCTGCAGGTTAAATAAGAATACAATCAAAACATCATTGTCATTGAGTTTTAATCTATTGGGGTACTTTTCCCATGGGTATAAAGGTCCTAAGTTAATCTGTTCAACTTTGTCATTCTTTAAGTTGCTAATGGGCCTTTTTTTTTAGATTTTTTTAACTTTTGTAAGAGATGTTATTTTTGAAAGGAAAATTAAATGTCACAGTTTCTAAGAAGAAAAAAAAAACTATATCTGGCTAATATTTTTCACAATTCAAGTCCTGAAACTGATGCAATTAGTACCTACGTTAAAACCCACATTAAGCTTTGTGAATCTGCATCTTTTACATCTTATTGACATTAAAACAAACAAAAAAATTATTTTCCATGAATGCTTTAAAATACTTTTTTTCTCTCTCACTCTCAATTCGGGGCATTAACTCCAACAGTTTAAGCTCCAGATACACTGAAGAATTATGCAATGGCCCATGAGGAGGAAGAGATGACATTTAGAGTAGCTGCCACAGTTTAGAAAAATTAAAGGAAGTTCACAGACACCAGTTATCAAACTGACAATCAGATGGTCACACCCAGGAGTCTCCTGCTGGCGCCCCCTGGTGATCAAGTAACATGGACTGGGAAGACGAGTCAGGATGGCGGTTCTTCTTCTTGTCACGATTAACTTGGGCATAAAGAGGCTCTACAGGGGATCTCATCTAAGTTTGAAACATTGTAGAAAATTAAAAATTTTACTATGTATTTCAACTGTTAAAGCAAATCTGATTAATTTTTCATTATTTTACTGAATTCAAAGAATACAAACAAAGAACTAAGGAATAAGCTACATTACCAACATTCAATCTTTGCTTAGAACTCAAACTAACCAGAACAGAAAAACAGACTCACAAGGATCACCATAGCACTCTTTTAGGAAGACATTTGTTTTTGTTTCAATGATCACTTTAGAAGCAACCAATGTTTTATAGGTTCACATGCATGATAATCAGATAAACACTGACTTAGGAATGCAATATTCACTGATGCTAGCTGATTTATTTATAGATTAAGAAGCTACTACGATGTAAATGAACATTTTATATTTTTTAACAATTAATATTTTTCTTGTGCACTTTTAGCAAAAAAGTAATAATCAAGAGAGATCGTAAGATATGTGCAAAAACTTTATCTAAGACAAAGAAATTTCGATTGAAGTTTATCTTATACACACATCATACAAACTTCAAGAACACAAATCTCAAGGACTGCTTTTCAAATAATAACCTTGTAAGTTCAAATTAAGCCAATTTCATAAACCCAATATTTTGTTTTTGATACAAATCTATATGTATATGAAAAAACAACATAAAACTGAATGTTTCTTATTACAAAATTAATCGGATTTTCTTCATATCTACATGCTAAAACAAAGTATGTTAGTATTTATTAACAGGCCTAACTTGTTTTATACTGGTTCTAATATTATAATAACTTCAAGTATTTTCTTTTGAGTGTTTTAGAGCTATTTAATTTGACAGATCAAGAAATTTTTCTCAATTTAGAATTTAAGTATTGTTTGTTAGCTAGATTCCATCTACATTCTACCACATTACCCCTTTTATGTGGATTTAAACTAGACTTTAGCTGTAAACTCTACTTTCAAATGAGTTTGATGCGTAGATTTGAGATAGAAAAGAGGATTGGAGCAAGAAACATCAATTAAAAATATCTATATTAGCATTACTTCTTCAGTTACAATATTAAATGCTAATAGCTGGCAAAGCAATGGAATCATTAGGCTTAATATTTTATGACAAATATTTATTTCCTGTTACTCTAAGATTAGTTTTCAGTTGTTTTAATGAATACCTTAGATTAATTTTTTTTAGATCAAGAAATATATACAAGTTATGAATATTTTTTCTGTGAAAAATTTAACTTTTTTTTATATAATAAAGCCATTTTCCTGCTAACTTTTTAATTTAAACTTAAGAGTCTAATGAAAAGATAAATCTTTAGGGAATTATTTTTTAATTTTGTAGAACATATGCTATTAAAAAATTTTGGGGAGGATATGACAACTATAATATTTAAGAAGAAATACAGCACAAGTTTCAAAGTGAACCCTTAACATTATGGGAACAAAAAAATATGCCTGACCTCTCAAGAAAATGATACAAGCTAGAACTGAAATAACACGAAGCGCAAGACAAATAAATAATTGAGACTACACTGTACTGCTAATAAAGTCTACCAAAACTATTGCAGGTTGAGGTAACCATTTGCCATTGATAGTTATTCCTTATTACTGTCATGCAACAAACAGACAAGACATGAAGAGAAAAACCACCCACCAAAATCAGTATTTTAAAAGTGACTTGGAAGCAAGACTAGAAGCCATGAGGTGGAGGCTAAGACAAATAAAATATGTTAGGTATGAGAACAGTGCATAGTACTAACTTAAGAGTGAGGTGAGAAAGGCATAATAATGACAGATAAAAACAGGAAACATTTGAAATCTAATTGTTTTTATTATCAGTATATATCTAGTTTAAATATTTAACAGAACTAATCAGACATTGATATGGGATGTATTTTTTAATTACTTATTTACATTTTCCATAATGGTTAGTTCATTTTGTACCCTATTATTTTCTTTTAATTAAAATATAGTCTTAATTAGACACACACATTAATTTGTGTAAATTACTGTTATGAGATACTCAGAATTTACTGCATCTCTAGGCATATTTAAAAAGCTATGAAACTGTTTGATAATACAGATCTGATTGTGTATTCATCACTGTAACGTACATAAGCATTGGATACTACTGTTTGGAAAGAGTAGTCATCCTTTTTCAAATGTTCCTGTATAACTGGAGTAACACAGATGGAAACTTTACGGCAGTACTTATATAATGAAACCTCAATCATCTTTCAAAATTATATCTAATGACCTAGATTTTAAAACACAAGTACTTAGTTTAATGGTTAGTGAATATATTAATAACTACAATTACAATATTTGTTATCAGCTTTACCACTTACAATTTTACTTAAAGTACATGAAGTCAGCCGAGATTGGTTAGCATATAATTCAGGTTTCACTGTACATTTGGTTTACTCCACGCACACAGCTTTAATTATACAGCTTAAACAATGAAAATAATCTAGTTTAGGCATAGCATCTTAATGTGGCTTGAGTAAGAGTTTAGTAAACATGTACATATGGATGAGTCAGTAACTCACTGGAGCAGGTGGATAAATAGGTACTCCTCCAACAGGTGGCCGGTGGTGTGGAAGTTCAATAGGATGGGCTAGGTCATTCATTGGGTACTCTTCAGCCTAAATAAAACACACAAACTATTCTTATGAATACAAACAAAAAACAATTCAAACACAATAATATTATTTATAAGTTTAACTTAAATATTTTAATCTAAACTATGTAATTAATTGATTAATTTTCACTGTAGCAGGTTTTCTTAGTTACTTTACCCATGACTTGTAAATTATATGACACAAGAATATGTTCATTTCCAGCTACAATAGTTTTAAATAGTCAACTGATAAGAATGTTTCTTACTAACATTAAGATGTGTGGACAGTAATTAATAAAGATTCTGATTGTGTAAGTAGGTTCTTAAAGCTATATATTAAATTTAACTTAAAAGTAAAATTTCAGTGTACTTTATTACAAAATTATATTATTACCTGATTGTACACACCCACTGAAAGAAAGAAAAAATAAAATGATTTAACATTATTCTTTAACCCTACTCATTAAATTAAATCACACAAATTTAGGCCAATAAAAGAAAAACTAACGAAGAACACAAATTTTCTTCCTCCAGTCTTATTTACCAATAGAACAGAGCTTCATGTTAACCAAAAGTTAACAGTTTAACGAATATCTTTCAAAGCCATTGTTAAGAATCGATTGTATCAAAGCACTAACACTAACATTTGTTCCTGAAAGATTGTCTTCTAGCTTCATAATTATAATCCTTAAAAATCATATCTGTTTAATTACTGACAGATTCTGAATTAAAAATAGTTGTCTTTATACCAATTTGATGATCTGATCTAATTCCAGTTTTAGTTTAGTAATTATGTTTAATTATTAAAGCATATACAACAGTTTAACATTATTTCATAATTAAAAAAGCTTGTAAAAACAATTTACAAAAATACTATCATATACATATTTCAATCTTACACTTGATGCTACATAATGTAATACAATTGTTTTTGAAAAAATATATTTCTTAATGTAAGTGGATTTACTTTCAGTTCTTTTAACATTTAATGCACTGGCTCAGAACAAACCCAACTTTCAATACAAACATGCCTAATGCTGATACACTAGATAAAAATAAGAAGAAACATATAATGGAAGGTTATTGTGTAAATTTGAAACATAAATGCTTCGTTTTAATTCAAGGTTTCCGTATGTTTATGATTGGAACTTTCCTCCATTTGTTGGAAGCTCCAGTCAACAAACATTTTTCTCAGTTCTAAAACCCAGGTCAACTGGGTTTCAACCACTGATCTATAAATAGATCAGAGATTTCAACACTCAAGTTCTTAGTTGAAGTATTATAGTTTGTAGAATTTTGTGCAAAGCTACTAGAGGGCTCTTTGCACTAGCTGTCCTTAATTTGAAAGCGATAGACAAGATGAACAGCTAGTCGATATCATTCATCACCAATTCTTGGGCAACTTTTTTACCCACAAATAGTGGGATTGACCACCATATCATAACACCCTCACAGCTGAAAAAGTGAGCACAGTCAGCAATGGATTTTGATCCCAAAATCAGTAGATTATTAGTAGTGTATCCAGTAACCATCAAGCCTGAAATATTATAGCTGAATGTTTCATATGGTGAAATTATTATTACACATTTCTACTACTTGTACCCTGTAACATGTTAATTAAAAATTGTCCACTTTGTTTGTTGTGTTGCTTATTAATAATTCTAACAATTATTAATGTGACAGAACATAAATAATGACACTACATGGTAACACTCTTTTGTAGTTCATAACTGTAAAAAAGAACACAACTCATACTTTAGCTCATACTTTTTGGTTTATTGGAAATGATGAACAGTTGTGTCGAGTTACAAAAAAATGCATGTGGAGTAGCAGTTAACACAATTAAGTTACATTGTTATACATATAATCATTTGTTGATTTTACATAATGTTTTTAAACTAAGGGTTGTGGCATCAACAATGGTTGTGCATTTTATATTAACCAACTGAAAAAAAAGTTACTTCATTTTTTTTATTTTACAGCTCTTTACTTTTTCAGCAGTATATCCAAATGCACTATAAAACTATACACCATTTTCTGTTTACCTTGTCCTCCACGTGGAAGTGTTCTATCTTCATACTTGGTTCCACCTTGTGTGCTAATTGGTCGACTAAGAGTGCTATTAGTGCTGCCAGTAGGAGAGGCAGAACTACGAGCAACCATAGTGCGTGTAATAAAATGAGTTTCTTTCCAACCTGATCTTCTGTACACTTCTCGCAGCTCTTGATGTTGCCACATGTTGTAAAGCAACTAGAATATATAATCACAAAATTAATCATTGTAAAATCATTAGTATAACAAGTGATATTAATTCTGCATAAAATAGAATCACAAAATTAATCATTGTAAAATCGTTAGTATAACAAGTGACACTAATTCTGCATAAAATATAATCACAAAATTAATCATTGTAAAATCGTTAGTAGTGACACTAATTCTGTATAAAATATAATCACAAAATTAATCATTGTAAAATCGTTAGTAGTGACACTAATTCTGTTTAAAATATAATCACAAAATTAATCATTGTAAAATCATTAGTAGTGACACTAATTCTGTTTAAAATATAATCGCAAAATTAATCATTGTAAAATCGTTAGTAGTGACACTAATTCTGTTTAAAATATAATCGCAAAATTAATCATTGTAAAATCGGTAGTAGTGACACTAATTCTGTTTAAAATATAATCAAAAAATTAATCACTGTAAAGTCGTTAGTAGTGACACTAATTCTGTTTAAAATATAATCAAAAATTAATCATTGTAAAATCGTTAGTATAACAAGTGACACTAATTCTGATAGAGTAATGGCAGACAGAAAAAACAAAATGCCATAATTCACATTAGATGTAAATAAAAATGGTCAAATACAGAGAAAGATACAGTTTCAAAAATTAAAAACTTGTTTTCTCATGTATCAAAGGGAGCTGGAATGAATTACGAATTGGGAGTGGAGCAGCTTGATGAGGAAACTGGCTTGGTAAAATGGATTACTTATAAAGTATTTCTAGCTAATCAAAATCACTAAGAAATATGTGCACACAAATATTACACATTTAGAAAAAACAGGTTTATTTATCATATAAAAAAGGTTTATTCGGCATCTTTTTACTGTTAGTACGTTGCCATGTAAAACAGTGCAATTTATAACCACTGAAAGATTACTGTTTGCCCTTGTTAAAATGCATTTTGAGTTCATTAAGGTAATGTTTTCTCACAAAATCAAATTAGGAAAAACTAAAATACTTAACATCAATCAATTTGATTTTAAGACAGTGTAATCATAAATTAGATAAAAATAAAAAAACAGAAAATACCTTATCAGTAGTTTAGAGCAGAACTACCATTTTAACAAGCAACACACATACTTACTTGAGCAGTAAACTTGACTACCCGAGGGGAAAATTTCCCTCGTTGTTTTGTTATGTAAGTTAACCTCTCCACCCCTCCTGCTTCCAACAAAGACCGAGCAAAGTCACTGTTTTTCACAATTACTTCATTCAGCGTTGCAAGCACAGCAGCAACTGTTTCATTTGATGTACCAGCATCATGGGCAGAGCTACTATTTGGAAGTTTCTGAACCAAATCTCGCATGGCATATTTCCCTAAAAAAAGACATGTTATCTTGAGTTAATTTTTTTTTCAATTGGGTACTGGCTGATCGTGTTGTTAAAATGTAAACAAAAATTAATAGGTTATTTTCATTAGGTTGGAAAACATCAAAAACTTTACCAGTTCTTTTCTCATCCTGTTTTTTTATACAATATGTCAGATTATTACACTTAACCAAAAATAATATATTGCAAAGAAATTTTAACAAATAATCTATTGAAGTTTAAGCTGAATATCCTAAACAATAAAGTTAGTTAATTATATTACACAGCCAAATAATGCAATTACTTTTGTATGGACATTTAAAAAAGTATTCTTTTGAAATAAATAAAACTGCTTGTATATTCACTTATCTATCAAACATGACCACCATTTTTTCTTAACAGTTTTAATATTTTAGTGTAAACAATTTTTGCTTTCAAATTACTAATAACTTCTGATCAAAAAAGTAGTCCATCACTTAAAGAAGCCAAATTTATATAAAACTAACAAGAAGCAACATACATCATAAATCAACACACAAGAAAACAAAACATATAAGGATTACAACTCATTGAATCATCAATTGGATACCCTCCTTGTGAACAATATTTTCAGTTATAATTCCAATAACATCTCCCAAAATTCAGCCAGATATTAGTTTAGTCAAAAATGCATATGCCTAGGTCACAATTTAAAAATGAACTAGATAAGTATAAAACTTTAAATATTCACTGGTGTTTTAAACAACATAACCAATAATATCAATTAAAACTGTGGCCTCAGTTTTTTTTTTAATACTTAACATTGCTAGAAGAAATGTTAATGATAAACTTTACAATTCCACTCTTTCTTAGTTTGTAATTTTATAATAAAAACACACATTTAAAATTTTTTTTTACCTATAAGTTCTTTGTTCCTTTGGTCCATAGCAAGGTTTCGTAAAGCAGTAGCAACTGCACACACAACCCTATCAACTTCCATCCGTAACAGCTCCACGAGAATTGGTAACCCTTTTTCCTTCCTTACAGCTGCTCTAATGTCTATGCTTGGCTGTGTGTCAGTGTGTTGAGAATATAAAAAACAGGTAAAAATCATCACAATTTTGGAATTGGTTGTAGAATTTTAATTTGATCATCAGTTTTTTTTTAGTTGTAAGATATCAGCAAGTACAGTTCTAGTTACGCACTCAAGCTAATGTTGAATACTGTAGTTGAAGTAAACGTACATTCATATAACAACAGTGGTAGGGCTTCGACTCTTATCTGGGTTTACATTTCAATAATTACTCTTATTTTGGATTTTAAACATTATCCACTTTCAGAAGTACATACCCACACACTTATAGAAGATTTGCTGAGTTAGAGCATGATCAGAGTTAACTCCTTTTTCACAATTGGCTGTAAATATTATCAGAATTAACTACTCTTTCACTATTGGCTGTAAATATTATCAGAATTAACTCCTCTTTCACTATTGGCTGTAAATATTATCAGAATTATCACCTTTTCCACTATTGGCTGTAAATATTATCAGAATTATCACCTTTTCCACTATTGGCTGTAAATATTATCAGAATTAACTCCTTTTCCACTAATGGCTGTAAATATTATCAGAATTAACTCCTTTTCCACTAATGGCTGTAAATATTATCAGAATTAACTCCTTTTCCACTAATGGCTGTAAATATTATCAGAATTAACTCCTTTTCCACTAATGGCTGTAAATATTATCAGAATTAACTCCTTTTCCACTAATGGATGTAAATATTATCAGAATTAACTCCTTTTCCACTAATGGATGTAAATATTATCAGAATTAACTCATTTTCCACTAATGGCTGTAAATATTATCAGAATTAACTCCTTTTCCACTGATGGCTGTAAATATGATCAAAATTAACTCCTTTTCCACTGATGGCTGTAAATATGATCAAAATTAACTCCTTTTTCACCATTGGCTGTAAATATTAACAGAATTAACTCCTTTTTCACTATTGGCTGTAAATGGCAAATAGGTGAGAACTAGTGGACTATAGAAATTATAATCAGGATCAAATAAAGATATTAGTCTATTATTGCAAGCAAACTTTTGGAATAAAAGTTAAATCTCCTAGCTGTGGAATCTTACTTCTACTTCTCTACTGCTAAAATGTACTGTACCATTCATGCTATGTATTTTGTACCTTGTTTGATAGATGGAGAGGTATATCAAAGTGTGTGTGTAATCAATAACTTACCTATTCATGAGAAAACAAGATTATAAAGACACAAAAACGTTTCTTTAAAGTAGCAGATACTTACTGTATTCATTGTGAAATTTCATAATCACTTCTCACAGACAAACATACACAGGTTCTCTTCCTTTCTAAACTAATATTAACTTCCGATTACAGCAAGCTAGCTACTTAGATAAAAGACATTCTAAGGCAACAGATGACTAGACTATTCTGTTTCTGAATAAATATGGAATCATACCTGCCAATAACAAGCTGCTAAGTTCTGGATACTTCCAGCTGCTGCTTCTAAAGTTTCAGGATTTGAACATTCAGATAGCAAGGACAGGTAGGAATGAACTATTTCTGGTTGCCAAAGCAACTCCATTCCTCGTGCAGGCTGAGAATTGGGTCTTGGCATGTTTGTAGCCATCAATTCTTTCTTTTGTTTTTCTAGGTTTTGTGCTTCTTTCTTCTTCTTACTAGCACCAAAACACCCAAGGTTGTCACCAACTAAAAATAAACAGGGGATAATTTAACCACAAAATGTTGGTATAAAAATGTTAAACATTTCTCAGAAACTGTTGTTACAAGGTAATACAAAAAATTCCATGAATTTTCTGAATTATTTTGAGCAACATTCATTCAATACCATGTTTTAATGTTTCAAAGTTACCCAGAACTAATCCACAGTTAAAGATGTAATAAAATGACACTTCACCAACTGAAAGATAAATGTCATGTCTTTGAAGAGTTTGTTTTGTTAATTTCATTATCTTCTATAACTTCCATTACATTTCTTTCAGTCAATAATCATACTCGCACGACTTTCCCGTATAGCGAAAACAACCGACTGCATCATGCACATCAAGAACATTTTAAAAGCTAGTGCTGGCTTTATGAGTGAAATGTCACATGGTATACATTGGTGTGATGAACATCATGTGTACAATTGCTAACCAACAGGAAAACTGTGGACATGCTTTTATGTTGTGTGTGTGTGTGTGCACGCACGCACGCATATATATATATATATATATATATATATATAGATGTACACATAATTAGCATAACACTTTACAAAGTTGTCATTTACTGGGGGGAATCCTCTGATTTTTATAAGGAAATAATACAGATGACACTAAATTCACAAGTCATTTATACACTTA
>NW_013666582.1:245305-248814 GCF_000517525.1 Limulus polyphemus | reverse complement strand
GTGTGTGTGTGTGTGTGTGTGTGTGTGTGTGTGTGTGTGTGCACGACATATATATATATATATATATATATATATACTGTAGATGTACACATAATTAGCATAACACTTTACAAAGTTGTCATTTACTGGGGGGAATCCTCTGATTTTTATAAGGAAATAATACAGATGACACTAAATTCACAAGTCATTTATACACTTAATGCGGACATCCTACATATACACAGTCCTCTGTACGTTTATGCATAATCATGCAAATGATCTCAAATTCCTAAATACAAGAGCATGCATAAACACACATACATAATATAGAAGGTTCTATTAGAAAGGTTCAAATCCTACCTTCATCTCCCATAAATATACACACATAATATAGAAGGTTCTATAAGAAAGGTTCAAATCCTGCTCTCATCTCCCATAATGCTCAGTTACGTAAAACAACAAATGGTGACTGCCAATGAACTACCACATTGCTCAGTTACGTAAAACAACAAATGGTGACTGCCGATGAACTACCACTTTGCTCAGTTATGTAAAACAACAAATGGTGACTGCCAATGAACTACCACATTGCTCAGTTACGTAAAACAACAAATGGTGACTTCCGATGAACTACCACTTTGCTCAGTTATGTAAAACAACAAATGATGACTGCCGATGAACTACCACTTTGCTCAGTTATGTAAAACAACAAATGATGATGCTGGTGAACTACCACTTTGCTCAGTTATGTAAAACAACAAATGGTGACTGCCAATGAACTACCACTTTGCTCAGTTATGTAAAACAACAAATGATGACTGCTGCTGAACTACCACTTTGTTCAGTTATGTAAAACAACAAAAGGTGACTACTGATGAACTACCACTTTACTCAGTCTCAACTTCAAACTAGACTACTGTTTTTTTTCTCTTTTAACTAGTCTACTCACTCCAAAACAATAAAGAAGCTTAAATAATTAATAAATGATTACGTTCAGAAAGTTTTAGCCTAAACACATTAGTATAAAAAGATACATGAAACAAAATTTATACCTGCTGTTGAGAATAGAAATTTGATGAATAAATATTACAGTATATGACTGAAAAATGTTTGTTTTAAGAACAACTTGCTATTTTTGTTTTGGTTGTTGTAGTAAATTGAGCTTCATTTTCTTAACAAATGACTTTCAACTCCAGTAACAAAAATCACAGTTTGATACCAATAAATCTAACTAAAATTTTCAACACATACATGGCAAATAAAAAAACCAAGAACAACCAATACAAGTAGGCCAAGATACATATGAAATTGTGTTCTTATTTTGCCATCAGGGATGGGGTACATATTGGAGATCAGTAATTGAATACAAATACAAGTACATCATATTTTTATGAATATGAAAATGAGTACAGGAAAAATATTAAATATTTGAATACGAATATGAATATATAAGAATGTATTCATGAATACTTTGTCAGGTAATATGCAATAAGGATAAAACAGCGGAAGATAAAATGTCAATACTTTTATTTTATGAAACAAACTTTTTAGAAACTGAAACAAACAAAATTTGAACAAATAATAACATTTCAATACTTTTATTTTTCAAAATTCAATAAAGTTTTAGAACAAAAAAATTTTTTAAAGGAGACTTGTAAATATTATGACTGTCCATTGTTCTATATAAAAATTAGTCTCTCAAATGTCTTGTCAGTGAGGCAGCAGCAATCACATGTGAGGGTTTTGCCTCTGATGCTAAACAAATGTTCAACTGGGTTAGAGGATGCTGGAAAACTCAGGTAGCATTTGGGTAGTAAAGATAGGGTAGGAAAGTTTTTTTTCATGGATCTTCCAACAATCTAGAGGGTTGCTTTCTTCAGGAATGCAAGGACCATTAAGGTAGGTGTTGATCTCTGCATCCTCTGAGGATGAGGTGGCTGGTTTCTTGGAGGCAGCAAAGAAACTAAAGAGCTTAAAAGTGGGGGAAATTTACAGTCCTCCTTTGGTTCCATGGTTGAAGGATTGTTGAGGAAACTTTCTTGACTTCTTGCTTCAGGAGCATTTGATTAGATCCATAGACCATAGGTCTAGTGAAACACCAGTCAAGTTTAAGTATGGGATCCAATGCCACAGCCAAGCAGGAGACACTTCATTGTTCATACTGAGTCAGCCGGGCATGAACAGATTTCTTTAGTGCAGAGAAAGACTGAAATTATATCTGGACTACATTCTGTCAATCTCAGTCATCAGCCCATAAATATATGACATAACATAACTAGAGGTAATAATGTTCTGACCCTGGGCAAAATCTGTTGCCTCATCAAAAGATGTCAGTATTGTCATTAAATCTGCAAACACAGTTCAATCATTAAAAGTAAGTTTTCATGTACGAGTATCTAAATTATCCAATTTTTCCTAGGGAATCTTCAATATAAAGGCTTAATAATTTTAATTTCAGAGTTCCATTGTGTTGGTGCTAATGACTGAACTCTGGCTTCTCCCTCAAGTAGATCAGTTGCCTGTGTTGATTTTTGAATGTAGGATACAATGGCTGATGCCTTGGAAATTACTTTCAACAGTGGTCCAACTTCTTTCATGCCATCCCTGACCACAAGCTGTATTGTGTGGGAAAAAGTAAGGGTCATGTTCAGGAAGAAATTCGGATAAATTGTCTGCTGGTTTAGATTCATCCAAAAGTTCATCTTATGAGTCACTATCTGTAGATGAGTTATCACCATCTCTCACACTAGTGTTTGCAGTTCAAACCCAGGCATGTAGAAAGCCTTGATCATGTTGAATGCACTATCAGATGTCACCTTGTTGACAATGAAGATTTACCATATTGAGCTGCAATGTTATCAGATGTGTGATGCTCTAAAAACACTGACATGCCAGCATGACTGTTTGAATTTTCCAGTTAAGTATAAAGTGACCAGCGACTCCAAGAAATCTGTGCATTTGTCTGCTACTCCAGATATCCACTGTGACATTGATGTTTGGTACAAGTTTCAGTAGAGAGATGACTTTATTGGACTTCACACTTGTTCTTGATCAACATTGTGGACAGATACTTGTGACTGGTAAGAATATAGCAAGAATCCATGGTTGCTGCTAGATCTTGAAAATCTTTTGACTCCATCATTGAGAATGGTTGCAGTGTACCGGAAATACAATTGATGAGTTTTTTTAGTTAGGTACTTCTGACAAAGGTGTGTACACTTATTTATATTTAGTTGTTTCTGTACTGTACGCTCTATTGTAGACTGCTGCACCTGGGTGGAAGTACCAAAGCCAGATAATATAGACTTCTATAGCTCTGTCTAATGATTACACTAGAAATATATATAAAAAATATCTCAGTTATATAATATAGAATATAGTTTATAATAAAAACATATAATAAATAAATAAAAATGATGAATATAGTTCAAAACATGAGAAATATAGGTTAATTATAGAATATGGTATATAATAATAAAAAAATATATAATAATAAATATCCAAGTTATATAATATAGAATATAGTTTAT
>NW_013666582.1:196427-244379 GCF_000517525.1 Limulus polyphemus | reverse complement strand
ACCACACACATATCAGTAAGAAATATGACGTGTTCATGTACCACTGAAGACAGTTTAGCAGCCATCTCAAATTCTCTCAAGTGACTTGATTGGATTACTAACCATGTAATACAATAGCTTTTAACAAGATTGGAAAGTATTGACCTGATTTAACATGCTGTAAATGTAATAATAACAGTTTAGAAATTGGATGAGTACAAAAGTTGACATTTACTTTTAGAAAATTAAGTATTCACTAAATCATTCAGCAAATACAAATATTAAGCCATTGTCTTCAAATATGGATACCCCACACCTGCTTGCCATACTATGAAATCCCCAAATATGACAGAGAAACATGAGCATTGATCTCATTCTGACAAGCTTTTTCAAAGCTGAATGAGTCTTGTACACACTTAGATGCAATTAGTCAAATCAATGAAGAAAATGTAGGATTTTATTTATACATAAAAATATTACAATGAAGAACCTTAAAATGAAAAATAGTTCCGAGAAGTAAAAGTAATGTAATTGTAGATAGTTATGTAACTGAGAAAAGTACCTAAACATACCAAAAGGTAAGCTACTGAACCAACTGACCATACAAAGTAATGGACAAGACAAATAACATACAAAAAATATGGTAATGATTCAGGGATAGAAATATTGAAATAAAATTACATTCACTCGAGGGAAGCTATCAGGAAGATTACATTCCCTCATGGATTGTTTTTTCATTAAATCCATGAAATATGTTCACTTTCATTGTTCATAACAAAATAATTGTCAGGAAAGTCAACTAATATGAAGAAATTCCTCAAGGAAAGTTAAATTCCGCAGGCATGTGGGAATGTAATGTTTCAATCCCTACACTTGTATTAAAAAATGTTTGGGAGCACACCCAAATGATAATAATAAATAATAGTTATCAGCCTCAAATATTTCTTGAGATTATTTTAAAGCAGTATAGAAGTTAGGTGCTGTTGAAATGTTGATACAAACTTGATCTATTAGCCCATCAAAAGTGATGAAATGTTGTCAGCCAACATGTGCCATCAAGCATACAAAAATCCATACTAATACCTCTACAGCATCTACAATGATTGATAAACGTTATGGAATAAGAGATGTGGAAAACCTTGCAGCTTGGATAAATAGGCAGGAAAATTTAAGTGTTAAGCTTTTTGGTACAGTTAAAACCCTGGTAAATTACAAGCAAGTGTAGAGTAGGAATGGTATGATAAAATACTGACTATACTTATTTATCTGGATCTAATTACAATAAAGTTCATTTCTGTATAAGCCAGCTTAACTTATTTATGGCAAAATTCCTTCAATATTCTTGACATAAAAGCCAAAGGCTAAGTTCTTCCAACCTAACAAAGCTGGAAAAAAACAAATATATGATGCTAATACATTATAAAAGAAGAAATTATTAATATCTTAAACTACTTCTTATTGACAGTCACCCAATGAAGAGTTCAGCTGTGAAGAAAAAATAAGCTTATAAGAACAACTTAATAAAATTACTTTAAGAAAAATGAAGAAATAATTAAAAAGGATTTGGCAAAAGAAATATTAAAAATCCTTGTTAAAAAGTTTAAGAAGGATGCAGGAAAAAACTGGAAAAAATAAAAAGCCTGTAAAGAATATCTTGTAAATGTTAATTAAACAAATAGTTTAAAATTAAGAATTTCTCAAAAAAAAGATGTACTTTAAAATTATTTTAAGGGCTACCAAAATCTCTCATATTTTATATCTAACAATAATGATAATTTCAGTTCTTTGATAAATGTATAAAGGCTCTCCAAATGAAAGATATTTTAAAAGAAAAATACAGCTGCACACAAAATATTTTAGACTAGTAAACAGAAAAAACAAGAAAAGCTAGTTTAATAGTTTGTCGTTGCTCTAAGTCATTAAGATTAAAATACAAAGTACAATAGTTGCAAAAAGGTAATAAAACTAAATTATAATTAATGAAACAAATAATATCAAAAATTGTAAGTGGAAGATAAACATTCAAGATGCAAATTTCACACGGTAGAAAAAGTGATTAAAAGTAAATAATGAGTACTTTTTAATTTCATAGGATAAAAAACTGTAAATCAGAATGATAAGTAAAAGTGCAGAAAAACTCGTACTCGTTCAAGAACAATGCTTACTACCTACGGTGCAGCTACCCTATGGAGATATGGAGATGGTGCTGGCATTTTCCAGTTGTTTTATCAAACTTTTGTACTAATTCTGTAATAGGTAATGATATGCGCAGCCAAGTCTACCTCGTCTCATCAGAGGTAATGTAATACAGTTTAGCACTAGTGTATTCTCTTTGCACTTATTTAGAAAGATCACAGATAATTGTAACAAATAAATATAAAATTCAAGTACAGTCAAACATGTGAAAATTCTAAGTTTTGATTTAGAATAATATAAAATATGAAAAACAATGTTACCTTTCATTGGACTACCCTTAGGTTGAGATGGTTGAAACACATGTTTGTCATAGTCTGGGTCTTCTACTTCCTGGCAGCGATAAGACAGATTCCGAAATACACAAACACAGTTTTCCACACTTTTATTATCCATGTCATTCTTTCCGATTGCTGCTTTAACCAGATGCAATAAAGAATCTACAAGCCCTTCACACTCTCGAAGTTTTTTTCTTGCATATTCTCCTGCAGAACTCACATTTCTATAAGAAATAAATGCAAAAAAAATTTAAAAAACATCACATTTACTTACCACACCCTAGGCAGAATGAAATTCCCAGAGTTTTCCTTGGCAAACATGTTTTTCCCTTTAAATTTGATCTATGTTTGTAATACATCATTACATTTAATAAAATGTGAAATTGCAATATTTTATTCATGTAATTTTTAGTAAAGACAAAACAGGCTATATCATAAGTGTTACAGTTTGCTTAAATCTTATGTTGTAAAGTTTCACTAAGATCAATCATATCATTCTTAAATTATTGATACTTTATTAAAATATGCACAACAAAGACAGTTTATCCATTTGTTTGGATAGTACATATCAGTCACAGGTTTTAATCATAACTTAAATCGCAAAAACGATATTCCAGCATAGCCAACACTATAGATTTTAACAATTGTGACTATTATGTGTTGAGTTTTAATACACAGAAGGAACACACTGTTGTAAAATGGAATATTTTTTAACAAGAAATCTTCTTATTAGGCAAATATTTATTAGATCAACACCTCCACCCTCTTATTACAGGTGAGCCACTTACCTCAAAATACCACTAGCATTGCGAAATACAGTTGACCAATATACTTCTTGGGGTCGTACAGATTCAGAGTTATCTCGGTTACGATCCCAGCCAGCATGAGGAAAGATCACATGGCTCACCAGGACGCATAATGCATCATCTATGATTGGACGTTTCAAATCCTATACAAAAAACAAAAGTGAAAGATTGATGAGAGACACCGTAGCTAATTAAATGCATCATATATCACAAATAATATAAATCCATATTTCAATGCTTGATGTTATAGATATAACATACTATATTGTAATAACCCTTTACAAACTCATTACTATGTGTAATTCAAAAGAACCAATGAATGCATTAACCATATGCACATGGGCTAGGTCCATTGGACCAACCCTGTATTGAAGAAGGAATGTTGACTATAATTCCAAATTTACTAACTGTATTTATTTGAAATGTGGCCAGCTTTTAGCAAAATGTACAACTTTTTTGTACACAAAAAATCAAGTGTGTGTGTTACAAAGGTAGTTGTACTCAAGATATGTCAGCATGACTCAAACTCTGACAAGTTGGAGTGCAAGATTATGTTTATGTGAAGAATAAACATACTTTTATCCCTCATACAATTTACACACTGTATTTGTATAACCTTTGGAACTTCCAAAACGCATATCTACAGTTGTTTTCAGTATCCCTGTATACTGTTGCCAAATCAGCAATGTAGGTAAAATTAATATTAAATAACTCTGACAATAAATACATAATACCATGTTGAATGACATTGTAAAAGGTCACAGCTTGTGCACTTTTACCCTGTGCATATAAGGGTAAACTGGGAAATATTCAACAAAACTGAAGTGTCATGATCAATCATTTAAAAAAAAAAAATCTGAGAAAAAGGAGCACCATTTTAACATCATTTCAGATATTGTATGTAAACATCAAATATCTGTAAAATTTTATTTGTAAAGAACATTAACACTATCAAAGGCTTAAAATGGTATAACAACAACTCTCTGTAATACCATCTATTCATACTTTGATTTGTTCATGGTAGAACATAGTACGACAAGAAATATATAGATAAAAATGGATAGGCGACAAACATATAGAAAGCTGTACGATCTAACAAAGAGCATTAGGTCGAAACATCATCCTTTTTTAAATCAAAATAACAAAACTTGACAATTATTCAATTCAACCTATTCTTATTTAGAATATATAGTACAACAGTCACTATGCAAGATAAAATGTACAAATCAGTAGTACTACTTTGAAGTTGAAAAAAAAAGTACATACAAAAGCAAGAAATTTGAAGCACTTATAGATCATTTAAATATGAAAGAAGTATTAAAAAATCACAATATAATAGCAATTGAACTAAATGATATGTCACTTTGTATATTGTCCTATTTAGTCACACCAGTTAGTTACTGGCAAGATGAAACACTTGTCTGAACTTTTAGCAAATAAAAACATTTAGATTTGAAATATTTTTTCATATCATAATTTAAGTAGGAATTATTTTAAAAAATTCTCCAACACTAACTCAGCTTCTATTGTTATAAAATTGATATAAACAATTAAGTTGATTTTACCATGTTGTTAATAAAACTATTGATTTGGTTTCATGGAGAAAATATCATAGTTATAAAAAAAATGGCAAATTTACCTCACAAGATGACAGGTTCCACAAAATTCCTGTTACAAGTTCTCTGATTTCATTATCTGGTGTTTTTCTAAGTAGTCTTACTAATGCAGGGATTCCTCCTGCATTACGTATAGCTCGCTAAAAAAGAAAAAGAAAATAAAAAACAGTTATGATTTTTTATGATTCTGTCATATAAGGCTAAGTTTATTGACAATTACACCATCCACCATATAATTTCTTGTTCTCCAAAATGTATACAGCACAAAGCACGATGTTGTTAAAAAATCATTTATCACAATAGTCATATTTTGATTTCCTTAACATTACGAATATCTCTGAAAATTTCAGTGTTATTATTAGCAAATTAAACTTGTTATACTGGTTAATCTTTTATCATTTATCACAAATAGTCATATTTTGATTTCCTTAACATTACGAATATCTCTGAAAATTTCAGTGTTATTATTAGCAAATTAAACTTGTTATACTGGTTAATCTTTTATCATTTATCACAAATAGTCATATTTTGATTTCCTTAATGTTACGAATATCTCTGAAAATTTCAGTGTTATTATTAGCAAATTAAACTTGTTATACTGGTTAATCTTTTAGTTTATACAAGATAAAATATGCAAGTAAAAATGAAAAAAAAAAGAAATAATTTGGAGGCCATTTTATCTCATTTTCTAAGACATATTCATTACGTATAAATTTACTTTTTTGAATGAAATATCTGTCTTCACTCAATAACTTCACTGAATTTCATTAACTCAAGCTCACTGAATACAGGTATTTATAACTAACGTATTCATATAGATCTTAGATGAATTTAATAGATCTTAACCTCATATGCCCTCTGAAAATATAACTTTCAACAATATAAACACTAAATGAAGCTATTGTTGTGAATTATGTCTTAAAAATTCTAATTGACATTTTGTATTGTTTGCTACGGTTAATTTTTGCATGATGTAACAATGTGTGATGCCTAGAATTTTCCCTCTGTTTAGATTTGATGAGAAATAATTACCATGTAACGTCTTGAATTTTCTAGACTTGGGGGGGGGGGATAATGTAATGATATAAACCACCAGACCAGAGAATTGGTGAGTTAGTAAGTCAGTTCAGAATATAAAAAATAAGTCATTGCTTCATTTAATTTGTGAGTTAGGTCTATCTCTTGAGGAGCTGTAGAGTCTCTAGTAGAAGAAATAAAACACTTTCCTTCTTTTTTTAAAGTAGACTGGAATTCTCATTATTTTTACTGAATAATTAAAAAGAACCCACCCAACAATAGAAACCATTATAATATTGTTTTTTAAATTTCTGGGAAAATGGGTTTAGGTTTTTTTATTGATTTAAAAATTTTTTTATGTATAAAAATATGATAAAGATTCACAATTTATTCTTGTATTATAAACAGAGATCAAAGGTAAAGTCCCAATCTCACCTTATTTTCATCATTTTGTCTTCCATATGACAGATTTCTGAGAGCCCCACAGGAATTCCTTTGGATTTCAGGGATTTCTTGATTCAATAACTCTATCAATGGTGGGATTCCCCCTAAAGCCCTTTAAAAGATGGTTAACTTATAAGAAACAGGTTAGACTAAGAACTTGTTAAGATTAGCAGCTTCACACAAAAGTGCAATTCAGCACAGTGAATAATTACCCAAACCACAAGTGTGCAAAGTCATTTCCACAGGTAAACAATTAGGCCATATTAATCAAAATAAGCTTGTAATAATGCAAATGGTAAGAATTTTCAACATCCGGTTCAAGCAGTAGGAGAGTGTCCAAATACAGACGAGTCAAATTCCTTATATTATTTTATCAAGATAATTGTCAATTTTTATAAAACTGAAATATTTTTGAATCAGTGGTTAAAATATAATTTAACTTGTACACTTTCTATAATAACGAATAGATTATTTAATAAAACTTCAAACTAAGTATTAGGTCAAGCTTTTTATAGATGCTAATTCTTTAAAATAGAAGCACATATGCACAGGTCACTGTTTTGATGACCACAAATTGTCATTACTCAGGACTTCCCTACTTTGGACCAACCAAAACTAGAGTTAAAACATTTATACTACTTTAAACACCCACCATAATATAATTCTGAGAACAACTATTAGCTAACAACATATGGCTTTGTAAGTTATCAATCTTCATACAAAGTATATCTTTTAAAACTAAAATCTATAACATGTTTATATTATTCCAGTTTAAAATGAATAATCAGCAAAATATGTTGTGCTGCCGACAATTTTAAACTTTCTTTCATATAGCAACAATTTGGTATTATCAAAAATTTTTTTTTTATTGGCAAGAACAGCAAATTTAATTGTATTTATCAAAATCTATCTGGAGTAATTTTTACATTTTTCAGCAGAATTTTTTTCTTCATACAAAAATATTTAATTGTCAATAATCTTTGAAACTCATGATATGAAATAAAATCATTACCTAAAATGTATAGAAGGTTTATCAAGTACTTTGTTGTGTTTCTAAAGGTGGGTTTTCATGTACAGATTTTACATCATACAAGAAAACTCACCTGTTAAAAATTAGTATTGGGTTAAAAAGTTTATGAACTGTAAAACACGATTCTTAAATTCCTCACTCACACCTTGAACAGATGGATATATATATTTTTAAGGATCTACAATCTAAACTATGAGTTCTTCAAATCAGTTGAAGATAATATTTTGGAATAAACCTTTTTTTTCTAAACCATAAAAGGTTAGTCTCCACAAAGTTAAAAGTTAATAGCTAATTAATTTTTTTATTCATTTAATAAATATAAGTCTGACTTAATGCAGAAAAAAGTTATTTAAAGCTAGAATTCTACATTTTTCAGCACATTTTCTTTTACCTTGTCTTCTGTTTCATGTTATCATCCATGTAACACAGATGCTGAAGATAAGCTGCTGCATTTGCTCGCACCACATTATTAGGGTGTCCAAGAAAATCAATTACTTCATGAAGGTCAGGGTCTCTCCATCGTACATCTAAAATAAAGTTCAGATTTCAGTCCCAACTCTGCTTTTGTTAGAATTAAAAAAAAAGAACAATATTCATACAATTTTGGTTAATTCTTCAAATATACCTGATGAAATTTTACTAGTTATTATGTGACATTTCATTTTTGCAATAGTTTTTAGTTATAATAAGATAATGGCTAATTGTTTGGAATAGTTCGTAATCTGGAAGTATCCCAGTTTATTTTAAAACAACCATAGGCTATAACATTAAAATATAGATTTTCTTCATAGGTCCATTGGCCACAAAAATATAGTTGTTTTTTTTTAATAGGTGTTTTGCCCAAACAAACAATTTTCAAACCTGAATCACTCATGAAATCACAATTATTGGGACCAATATAGATTTATTATGTTTTAACAAAGAATACTTGCCAGTTTATGGTGCTTTTATTATAGGTTTTTGTTTACTGTTACATCAACAAATTTTATCCTTTTCTCCAAAGTCCTGTTTTTAACATGATTTATTGACACGTAAAAAATAAATACATGTGGGGTTCAGGATGGCTCAAAAAATATGTTTTATAGGACATTTTGACAAAAATATTAACGCTTATATTTTGAAAGTGATCCTGTAAGTCTTATAGGTTCACTGGGAAGCTTGTAACTGATGAAACACTTAGCTAGTAATTGGCTTAGTCCCAAAATGTCTAAAATTGAAAGTATAACATGACATCAATTTGAAGCCTATTCTATTCTTACACAGAGTTTGGCTGTCATTTTTCTTCAGTGTTATACACATTCTTAGATGTTAAAACAAAGGTTTACATAACTTGTTCAAGTGGCATAATTCTTAGACAAGTTGTCAAATATTTTCTGCTACAGAAATCAGGAGTTCAACACAGATAAAGAACAATTGCAAAGTTTAAACCAAAATTATCAGTGACTTTATTACTTTGTCATGAGTTCTAGTGACTTATCCATAATTCAAAGATGTTAATTTTTGTTTTTAGTATACCACTGACAAATTATTACTGAAAGAAAATTAAAAGTTTACACAATGCACATGCCAAAACATTTGTGCCATATCTTTTAGGAGTAGGATTCAATTATATAACTATTATCTGTTTGTACAAAATGATTGAATCTTGTCATTTTGCCAAGATAAGCACTTTTCATGTAAGCATATGTGTAGGTGTTTTTGGTTGTTGTTTGTTTTTCTTTCGTTTCTTTTATGAAAAGTAGTAAGAAATGTCATTTGAAAATTTCATTAAACCTGAAAAATAGTACAAAACTAACACTACCAACATTACATGGTCCACCTTGCTATACAATATGTTACAAAACTAACACTACCAACATTACGTGGTCCACCTTGCTATACAATGTTACAAAACTAACACTACCAACATTACGTGGTCCACCTTGCTATACAATATGTTACAAAACTAACACTACCAGCATTGCGTGGTCCATCTTGCCATACAGTATGTTACAGAACTAACACTACCAACATTACGTGGTCCACCTTGCTATATGGTATTAAAATACAGTGGGTAAACTAGTTTACAGTGCATTACTTGAATGGTATGCAGGATATTACCCTTTAGCAGATATTAGCACTTCAGTTGTAGTTAATGAAGTATATTTGTGTATGTAATTAGCTTAATGGTTGACAGTAGGTTTCATACGTGGTTTTCTATAGCGTGTGTGTAGCTATTTAAAGTTACAGGTAGTGTGCTCATGAAAAACTTGATAGAGCAGAAAAACATTTTTTCACTTTAATATGCAAAGTTGCACCAAATGTGAATATTGGGTCATAATGTTAAATAAATGGTCATTAAGTATAAAAAGACATCATAAAATTAAACTTCTTATAACTAAGTCACTTGTGTATTAAACTAGGAACTTTTGTGTGACATGAAAGAAACATTGCACATCTGCAAGCAGTGTTAGTTAATTAGGTGATCTCTTAATTGAGAAGAGGCTAGATTTAGATAGCTTATTATATGGTGTCTATTTTCTTCATTACTTCAGCTTTAATGCTTAAAAGTTTCTTATTAATGAAAGGTGGATAATATAGATATTAGCATTATTATAGCCATGCAGTAGTCGTCAACAGTTGCTTCTATTTCTTTAAGACTTCGCTGTTAAGCTGTTAGAGTTAGTTACTAAACTATCTGTTTTGAAGTGGTTCTTACTGTGAAGAATATAATCAGTCAGTTGAAAAATTCAGAATGAAATATTGCATAATGTTTTATATAAAGTTAGTTTTTGTAAATGTAACCATCAAATAAAGATTGATTTGAAATATATATATCTGCCAAGTGTCTGTACTGGAAAGTTAACATTTTCCTCAACTGAAAATGTATTTTTGAATATACTACCTCTAATTTTAAAGATTTAGATATCTAGTCTTATCTGTTGACAAGACTTAAAGATAAGAATTATCTAGTTTAATCCTAACATTAACCAAGATAAGTCAATAGATCATTACACGAATGTGGGAAACAGCAAATAGTTTTGATACCCAAGTGCTTTTCTGTGGCTTGGGAAAACTCAACTGTCACCTTCAGAATCCAGTCTCTTTCTTGACAGGACAAAACACAAAAAGATGACAAACATCTAGAGGAAAGGAAGAATATGCTAGGCAAAGTGACTGGTGAATCCAATATATATAGAGAATGGGGGAGAAAAGGTAGGATTCCAATGAAGAAACAAACTGACCTGGGACCTACTGAATAACACAGTGCATGTGTTAGAAATACAAGGACCCTGGCTGAGTAAAAGAATCAGACAGGGGTAGAATGGATCTAAAGATGGGAGAAGAAGGAAATAGAAAGAGGAGTTAAAACATAAATAATCTCCAGAACAGCTGAAATCATGTGCATAAAGGAAATAAAGGAACTAGGAACAAACACAGTGAAACCTGGTCACAAAACACTTGGAAAAATGGTGACCCCACACCAACAATGAGGAACCAAGACAGCAAATAAAATAAAATAATGAATCTGACAACAAAGATTAAAATGGAGGATTATAAAAAAATGATGGACAACATGGAAGTTCTAAATCCTGGAGAGAAGCTGAGTGGGGAGTACAAGTAATGGAAAATGAAGAAAATAACAGCCAGAAAATGAGAATGTAACACAGAAGTAAAACCAGTAAACTGAAAATGGAAGACAAATACTGCTCGAAAACCTGCAACAGGAGAAACCAATAGATCCCTGTTAGAAGACTAAGTGAAAAAAACAGCATGAGAAATGGGAGTAATTAAAGGATGATAACCTTGGCGTGTATAGCAACAGTAATTAATGGACAATAACCTAGGTGTATATATCAACAGCATGATGTATATCAACAACTCCAGGAAACCATCAGAGGAAGGACAAACTAGATGGGAAAACCAAGAAACGATATGCCTGGAAAGAGACAAGATAAATGCCATGCATGAAGAAGGAATGGATGAACATCGCACCTTGTCCAAATGAGCCAGAAGGAAGGAAAGTACTGTCTGATGAACAGCAAGAAGAGTCAAAAGAGTTCCACACCCCCAAATCTCCCAAGTGTCGAGAGATATTCCCCAAATGGAAAAAGAAGCATCTGGAAAAAGTGACAATCCATATAAGGAAGAGGAAGACCAGCAGCAATAGTGGTTCTATACAACCAACAGTCAATACAGCCTGTTAGTGTGGGGAAAGGGGTAAGGGGAGAATACAAGGGATCCAGCACAAGACAAAATCTTATGATCCAAAAACCCAAAGAGGATGGCAAATGTTGGCATGATTAGGAGGAACTAGGACTGCGAGAGAAGCCCATGTCCCCAAATGGGAGAGAACTTCAGATGCAATAAGGAAAGGGAGAAGTATTCTTTGATAGATTGTTTAAGGCAGAGTATTCATGATGAAACTTAGTTGAATGGACAGCAACTGCCTGTTGTAGAAACACCAGTGTTAAGAATGATGTCTCAAAAGTCTTCTGCCTATCATCTTCAGGAAGACTTTTGAAATGTCATCCTCTACACTTGTGTTACTACAACAGGCAGTTGCCATCCATTCAACTAAGTTTCATCACAAAGGGGAGAAGGTTGGTTCTAATCAAGAATTGAGATGAAAAACACCCCAAGAAAACTAGAAATTGATCAGGTGTGATGAATGAAATCCTCACTGTGATGAACCCACCCACACAGGCAGCTTCCCAAAGAAGAAACTGAGTATGGAGAGTAGATACGGCCAGTGAGAAAGCTATAAGTATCCAGCTGTCCCCAGAAAGGTGTATGCTAAATTCACAGAAAGAAGTAGACGATCAAAGGTCTAGACCATTCAACTGAACACAGAGAAAGCTGAGGCAAGACTGAACAAAACACCCTACACTGAAAACACAAACACACCCATGACAAACAGAAAGAAGAAAAATGTCTAGATGCTAGGGAAATAAGAAAATGGAGAGATATGTATCCAATACATCGACCTACATCATCCACAAAACACGAGTCCAAATCCCTTAACGAAAATTATCTCCTCACAGAATGGACCATGAAAAAGTAAGACCTGAGTCACCTCTGACTAATGCTGGGAAGAAACAGGATCCCACTGAGGGTGAAATAAAATTGATAGTGATATAACAGGGGGTGGCAAGTGGAAATGAAGTTATGGAGACTTTCTAAAACAACCTGATCTCTAAATAGTCAGAAAACCCCCAAAACCTAGTGATAGAGAAAAGAAAAAAAAAGAGCCATGCGCAATGCACATTACAAAAAGAGGATAAAAGAACCCGAAAGAAAACAGGATCTCGACCTAGAAGAACCCAACTTCATAGCAGCCATATCTGTAAAGCGAGGCTGAAAAGGAAATGAGTGCTATTGTAGCACAGAGACAACTATAACCAACAGAAAAACAAAGAATAAAATTGTAGAACAACACCAACAAAAAGGCAAAAGAAAGATAAAGCACAGACTATAATGGATAACGTAATAAAGGAATGGGAAAGTTCTGAAGTCGGGAAATGCAATCTAAGCATCAGGGTCCAAACCTCACATTGGAAAAGAAAAAAATCTAAAAGGGGCAATGCAAATTATGGGTAAGTAGAATGAGAAAAGCATCACAGGCCAACAGACATGGGGGACAAAGAATAATGACCCCCAAATGGAAGTGTATCCCAAAACAACAAGCATGAACCCCATTATTTGGGTAAGAAGGAATAACCAAAGAAGATCCAAAGAGAGTATGGGTGAAATCAAAGGAAACATGAGACAAAGATAAAATAACATACCTTAGGAAACAATGAGTACAAAGGGTGAAGGAGGCCTAGGTTAGACCCCCCTAGGATGACATGTGATGGAGAGTAGAAAACTAGTTATATTGTGACTCTCCATTAAAAAAAGGAAAAAATGGCAGTGACAAAATTAAAAAAACACTCAAAAGTAAAAATTCAAGGATATAATAAATAAATTGCAAGTGATAGGGGTAGTGTTTCATCCCTATTGGTGGACCGTTACTGCATGATCATTTGCAAAAAGAATTGTGGTTACAAGGCGAGTTGTAAGCAAAAAATTTGTGCCAAGATTGGGCAGTACTAATCGAGAAAGCTTTTTAGCGAGTAGAGGTGAAATATTGTCTCGGAAACTTGAGATTGCTAATGGAGCTATTGGATTTTGTGAAATTTTACGACTGAAATAGTCTTTAGTTTGATGAGCTTGGAGGAACATTAGTAACCTAAGAGTGGATGTCCACATGCTAAGCAAAAAAAACGACTGATTTGTAGAGATTTTGAATCTGGATTCTGAAGATGACAGTTGAGTTTTCCCATGCCACAGAAAAGCATTTGGGTATCAAAACTACTTGCTGTTTCTCAAATTTGTGTAATGATCTATTGAGTTATCTTGGTTAATGTTAGGATTAAACTAGGTAGTTTTCATCTTTAAGTCTTGTCAACAGTTAAGACTAGATATCTAAGTCTTAAAAATTTAGAGCTCAACTGTTAGTACAATTACAAAGCTTGTTCTAGCTTTAGTGTTTTTTGTAATCTGTACCTCAGGTCTTGCACATAAACATTACACATAGTTTTATTATATATTAACAGACTGCCAAACCACTTTTTCATTATTTAAGACACTACACAAACAAAACAAATAACAAAAATGTCTTTATTATCTGCTACACCATCAACATTTGATAATAAATATAATAAATGGAAAGTTTATTTTTGCAAATAAAGTTTGACTCTTTTGAAGAAATGTGTGTTCTTGGCTTGCATTGTGTGACAATATACTTGCAAGAATACAACACATCTGTAAAAAATCTTTTTTATAATAAGGAATGAGTTTGAAATGTTGATAGGAGCACTGTGCAGTAAAGATCATAAGGGTTAAACCCAAAAGAAAATTTAAAAAAAAATTCTCTAGTTTGACAAAACTAGAGGCACAATAATTTTAACTTTAATAAATTGTACAACCACCCAAGTTTCAAAAAAGCCCATTCTAGCAAATATTGGTTCTATGTAGTATTATTTTCACAGCAATTATCCTGAGCAAAAAATAAGATTTACCTCTTCCTTCAGTTTCAACAGGGTCATAGTCAAGATGAGGATGTCGTGGAGGTGGGAGAAGTTGGCCCTCTGGAAGGGTTTCCAATCTTACATCATCTTCTAACACTGCTGTGGGAGCAGGGTAGTAAGGAGTAGGATGGCCCTGTGGATGGTCATCATAGCTTGGTCTTTTGTCTAAGTACCCTTGAGGTGGAGGACCAAGTTCATAAGGATTGTAACCTGGTGAAGTAACTGGTATTTGAGGGCCCGGGTACCCATACGGGCCTAGGAACAGTAAATGAATGTCAAAAAACTAGTTACAGGAGCTCTCTTAAAAATTTAATCACGTTAGATATTGATGCTGCCCACAATGATTCAAAACACAAGAATAAAGAAAACTAATGCAATTTCTTTTCTGATTAGAAGCTTGTTAAATTTAAATCAAAAGAAACTACTCATTGGTTGTGTATTTTATAAGTATAATAAAACAAAAAAAATAATTTTAATAAAAGTTGTAATTCTTTAAAGAATAAATAAACTACGAGAAATTGTACATACCATTGCCTGCAGCAGAAGTTGGTGATGGAGCCTTTATTAATTTTTTGTTTTTTACAAACATTTTACTTTTGTATTTGTGGTTCTTATAAAGGATGCACGGGTACCCGGCCATTGATTTGGCTACCCGGTAAAACTCGGCTCCGGCCAAGTGTCAAAGTTAAAATCAGCCAAATCCGGGTAACTGAAAATGGCATCTAAGCCCTAATCTTTGTGGCAACTTACGTGGTACTGAAAGTTACAGTCAATAATTGGTTTAGTTAAAGAAACGTGTTCCGAGCAACAAAGACTGACAACCTGCTGAAAGTTGGAGATTCGGAGAAGAATAGAAGTTAATAACAGGCATGGCTTGAGAAGTGGATTTCTGGGAAAGGTGGGGTTTTTAAGAACAACAGGGGTTAGGGTTTGAGAAGTTGGGACTAGACATTAATCGGAATAATGATTCTAAAACATGTCAACATCAGTGTTTTTGCATTTATTTTCAGTGGCCTAACTTTTGGAAGTCAAATGAAGCTCAATTTCGCACAATGGCCAGAACAAGGCAGTGTAGACAGCGAACGGGCTTTTAGTGCTGCTGACAACATTACCACCCACAAAAGGTCAAGGCTTTTACCCAAAAATGCCAAAATGCTACTGTTCCTCAAGTACAATTTATATAAATTCCAAAAATACAAGTATTCTGCAAACTGGTGTGCACATTTTTGTCAGTTAATTTTGGAAGTTGAAAGTAGAACTCAAATGTTCTATTGGTGATTATTTGGTTAAATTTAATAAACCTCAATTTTGTTTTTGTTTCTAATTTTTGTGTATGTTGCTTATTTATTTGGGGGGAGGGGATTAGTCCTGGTTAACACCCTGCCCCAGCCAAAGCTTAGCGGTCGGTTACCCGGACACCCAGTATTTGGCCAAAGATTACTACCCATGCATCCCGATGTCTTAAAAAAGAAATAAATTCCAAAAAACTTTATATACCATATCTGTCACCAGGAGGAGCTGGTGATGGAGTGTTTCCATAACGATCTTGAAAGTTAGACCTAGGTAGACCCACTGTGGTGTCAAGTTCTTCATATCCTGAGGGATGGTGATTAAAGTCAATGGGTCCACCATGTGGAGCCTGTGGCATGGCTCTCCGAGGTGGGGGTGACTCAGATGCAGCTGATGGTGGAGAAGGAGGCTGTGGAGGGTAGTCACGATAGTCATACTCTTGATAACTCTGACCATCTCCTGGTGGACAGAGCTCATATACCCTGCCTGAATCCAAAGAAGGTGCTCTACCATACATAGCATAGTCCCCAGGATAGCCAGCATGTGTTGGTGCTTGTCCTGCAGGACTGGGTGGGCGACCTGAGGAAAAAATAATTTTTTTAGCTATTCCATGAAAGACTAAACGTTGAATATATTATGCTTAAAAAAAGTATACAGTTGGTTTGAGCTCTAGTGTACTCTTTTACAGACAGTTGCAAGATCATGAAGCAAAGCACAATTTTCTTTAGTGATACACGTTCTTTTTTGTTTGTGGTAAACAGTGGTAAAAATATTTTGTTATCTAGTTTAAATTATTATTTTCTTTTTCGATTCTTAATAAACTTGAAAGGAATGAAGAATGACAAACCTGAATCATAAGTTCCATAATCTTGACTGCCATCTGCTGGATTACCATAGTGAAAGGGAACATACTCTGTCCCTGAAGGAGGGTACTCTATGGGCCGTCCATCAGGGCCTATATGTCTAACCTCCCGTGTTGCTATAACTTTTGTGACAGTCTTTACCTTCAAAGAAAATATTTTGAAACAATATTTTTCTTTTCTATTCAAACAATTCAATTTTCCAACAAGTTATATGAATAACTTGAACCAAATACAAATAACTACACACATATACACAACAGAAGCTACACAGATTTAAGTAGTCTGACACACTGAAGCATATCTACCAAAACAAATTTCAAACTTAAGGACCTTGTTCGACAATAACATTAGACAATAGTTAGGCCAAGTAAATACTGTTGTGTATGAGATAAATGCTTGTGATTGGTAAATAATTTTTAACTCTTTGAAACTGTTGTTTATTGATTTTCTTATACAATTCACCAGTCTTACAGGTAAAATACCTCCAATAAGTCACAATGACAAGGAACCCACTTCAGGTAAATATATAGTAGAAATGGCTGATAAGGGTATTAAAAACTTTTATTTAAAAACATTAAACAAGTAACAATGTTTTGTGTTTTTAAATAAAAGTTCTTAATACACATATCAGCCATCTCTACTATATATATAATAGTATGCTTAAGCACCATGATGTACACCTATACATCTAAAATTGCATGATGTTAGTGTACACCTGGTGGATATATTTTTGTAACTATTAAATAATTTAACAAAACAAATCAAAAGATTTAACAATACAACATGTTTCCTAATGGTTACTTGCAAAAACTTAAACCAATTTTTACAAATAACTTACAAACACATAATTACACTGTAGTAAAATAATAAAATCTGAAAATAAACAAAGAAGGGAATTATTGTATATATAAAAAAGAAAACAATCATTAATTCGTGTTCATTAAACACTAAAAGTAAGAAAAAAAGGTCAAAAGATTAACCTTTCCTCCCCAACTCTTTCATTAAAAAATAAATGTTAATCCCCTTTTTTACATACTGGTCTTTATCAAAACATTAATTATACTCACTTGTTGAGTTTTTGTCTGGGACATACTTCGGCTTACAAGTGTAGCATTGTCACCAGGAGCAGACATCTGGGAAGAGTTAAGAGAGCCGTCATCACCATGTGGACCATTTGTAGATGATGTCTGGTAGCTGACACTATAAGAGTCTACTTGAGGAGGACCTTCCTGACTGTGAAGTAAAACAATCATCAACTCTGATCAGCTTTATGAAAGAATAATCAGAGTAAGTCAAAGATGATTACTTTAATCTAAAATATGAATTTCAGATGTCATGCATGCAGAAAAAAAATTACATTTATCCTTTCTTTTTTGTCTTGACAAATGTTCAGTTGTCCTCTGCTTTCCTGAGCTAGAAAACTTTGAAGACAAACCAGCAATTAATTTGAATAAGAAAATGTACTTGATAATCCATAAAAGCTATCCATGCAAATAAATTTCTTCTGCATCACATAATAACCTAATTTAAATCATTGGTGTTTTTATATACTGTACCTGCAGTATTCAAATACATTATTTCTAGGATATAAATGTAAGAAAAACACAACTTTATTAAACGATGTGAATACAGCATAATATTTCATTAACTTACATTTAATTATTAAGGGTTTTGTTGCCATGCCAAATATGATAACTATTAATGTTACTTGTAATGCAGAACATGTACAAAGTGCACGAAAAAAAATTTAATGCTCATGGTTATTATACATGCAAAAAAGATTATACACGAATACTCAGATCTCAACACCAAGAAACTTACATGAAATGGCGATAGTCAGCGTTGTTGTTGTGGTAGTAACGCCTACAGGGTAAAAAAGCCCCTTGAAGGAACTAGTATACGTACATACATTAACATATAACTCGCTTCAGTTAAGTGTGAAAACGAAATATTTAATTTATGTTAATATTATGTACTGTTCTAAATATTAAATACAAAAGTTAAGAAAAGCCACAATTGATAGTGAATCACTCCACGTTACTCGCGTCTACCTAAATTTAATTGATGAATACCCGAGCAAAGACATTTACAAATAATATATATACTTTTTTTTTTCTGTATTAGCCCGAGCTTCTGGAAATTTTGGCCTGGTCAGTAGCAGTGAAAAGTCAAAATGTACAATGGAAATTGTACCAGTATTAAAGTACTGAAACTATTATAGGGATAAAACACAAAGCTTCCTACAGTTATCCATATTTAAGGAAAAAATTATTTGTTTGCTTTTATCATCTTTATGCTATAAGAAAGTTAAAAAAAAAAAAGTAAAACAAAGGATATGATTTCCTATATATGTGTGTGATCTCTCATGAACTGTCACACTTCCTCATTTTATTTTAATATGCACATATACAATGTGAAGTAGAGGGTAATGTTGCCATCTCAAACTTCTGATATTCTACTGTCTCAATACAACCAAAACTCACAAAACTGATGTAAATCCTCTTTGGAGTTTTTGTATCTGATGAGTTAAGATGCACACTTACCATATATTTTATATATATGTAATGTACTCAACAAAAAATACTAAGGTTTAGTGATGATCTCTGTAAACCCATAACAAAAAAAAAAGAATTCACATGAAACATGATGATAAAACTATAACAAAATCTAAACTTATAACATTACTTTGAATAAAAGGTATTATTATATATTAATTAATTAAGAACCAACAAAATATAATATTGGAAAATATATAAATAAAGAGCATTTCTTATTGAGTTATGGACAATTGGTTTCCAAAACAGTCTGTTGACCCTTAGTATTCAGTTATAATTTTACTTGTTGCAATTCTAGGTTAGCATATAAAATTATATCTGACAATTTAACTAAAATAATAAGAAAATCAATTACATCATAACCTAGTCTTAAAAGTTTCCATCATTATTATAAGTTATAATCTCAGAATTAACTTTGCTGAAAAGTAAATTATTTTGGTGACATTTAAACACAAGATCAAAGTTTAAAATGTAGTTCAAATTCAGTAAATAAAACTAAAAAATTCTCTAAAATAATACAGAACAGCAATTTTGGTGTTACACTTTTGAAATAAATTATTGTGGGTCCAGAAATGAAACTGATTAATGCAACACAAACCCTCACATTATTTACTGTGATATTATTAAACTTTACAGCATCACCCTTATTAAACAAAACGAGCTGCACATCTATGCCATATTTTTTTTTTTGCATACTCTAAGAGAAAAAATCTTTAAACAATATTTGCATTATTCTGATAATGTAACAGTTTTAATTCAGCTAGAACTACAATTAATAGCCACATTTAAAACTTGTTTATCGTTGGGATATACAGAGTATAATATTTATGGTCACAACATTTCACCAGGTTAACCTGATGAAACATTGTACCATAGATATTATACTTTCTATATCCAGACAATAAACAAGTTTTAAGTTTTATATAACAAAGTACTTCTTTTCATTATTTAATACCCACATTTATAGCAGCTGCAATAAATAAAATATTCCTTTGGTTACTTATCACCCATAGCCCTGTTGTTAAAATCAATGTAAAAGTATTCCAGAAGAATTATGGAAATTTTCAGACTGTAGAAAAAAAAATTCTTTAAAGAAAAGTAAATAATCCTTTCAAGAAAACCAACTAAACATTTGTATAGCATACTGTATAAGAATTGTAGAGAAAATGAAAAGGAAGGTGTTTTTTAATGAAAAAATAATAGTTTAAAGTAAAAATGGTTACATTTAGTGTGATAAATTTGGTTTTGGATTTCCAGGAGAGAATTATTTTGTATTAATTCTAAATTCACCTGCGAAAGTTATTATGATGAAATACATATGGGTGTAATTATAAAAATGTATAATTAAGAATCAGCTTATATAAATATCATGGGAATCCACATTTTAGTTCATTACCAGTAAATTTTTCTATAACTGTATGATAAATAAATGAAATGAAAAATTACAAGAACTTTTTCCAAGTTTTTCCTCTTTGTTTTGTGTTGATAAGTAATGAGAAGTATTTTATTAATTTGTTTAACGTTTCCTTAATGAAATGCAATGTCGTTTACACAATAAAGGGTGTTTCAAAAAGTTATGTAAAGCAGATACTTTCAAAATTGACCTCTTCTGTTTAACACATGAACATTGTAGGTAAAGTTTGAACTACTTGTGTATTCTATTTCCCTCTCTATTTGTAGACTTTTTAGGAAACTGTAGCACACATTTCATTTTTTTGAATCAATATTTCATTATAAACAGTAATCAAAGAGGTTATGAAACTGATAAATAAAAAAACTATGAAGGTCTATGCAGATCTTGTTTTATTATAGGGGGGGGGGGGAGTATTACACACACAAACCTATGATTTGTAATTAAAACAATAAAAGAAAACCCAGAATGTAAAAATGAAAATGAGTTTAAATGTAATTAATCAAACTTTCAATCATTCAGTCTCTAATATGGGAATGTGTTGTTGGTGAATATCCCATTTTTATTTTAAGGAACAAATGCTAAAATATTTTGTTTGTTTTGAATTTCGTGCAAAGCTACGAGGGCTATCTGCACTAGCCATCCCTAATTTAGGAGTGTAAGACTAGAGGGAAGGCAACTAATCATTACTACCAACCGCCAACTCTTGGGCTACTCTTTTATCAATGAATTGACCGTCACATTATAATCCCCCCACACACACGGCTGAAAGGGTGAGCATGTTTGGTGGGGCAGGATTCGAACCAGCGACATGCAGATTGTGAGTCGAGCTCCCTAACCACCTGGCCATGCTGCGCCCTGCTAAAATATATTCTCAAAACTGAAGTCAGAATGTAGTTATGAACTTTCACAACAGCTAGTAATAAATTAAGGTCACAATTTGGACAATGGAAAAAAAACTGCCTAAATTTACAGCAAATACAGTAATCATATAATTTACTTCTAACAAACAGTTTGTACAGATTGGAGATAAATAAAAAAACTAAATTTTAATTAAGAACCAATTAAGTTATATATATCAATTAAATTCCAGAAATTACAGTCCAAAATCTTACATTCTGCACCATGAATGCCTCATTAACCAAAGGTACTTCTTCCAGCTAATAACATAACAATGTTTTGGAACAACATGGGACCTATTGGGTCCATCTCAGCTGTCCCATACTCTGAACTAAACTCAAAATATTAATAAATACATTTTTAAAAAATAAATAAGAAATATATAAAAAATCTTAAAGCCAACCCTTATCATTCATATACTTATCAAGCTTTCTCTTAAACTCACTTAAATTTACTGCCTCCACAACATCTGAATGCAACCTGTTCCAAAGGCCAACCACCCTGTTAGAAAAATAAAACCGTCTTAGCTGAAGATGACTCCTACCCTGCCAAAACGTATATTTGTGTCCCCTAGTCCTACTATTCTCACTGTTAAGTATGAAAAGAAAAAGATGATGCATAAACACTATTAATTTCCTTTATAATCTTAAACACTTCAATAAGATCCCCTCTAACTCTTCTTTTTTCAAGAGAAAAGAATTTGAGAGATTTCAACCTCTCCTCATATGACAACCCCTCCATCCCAGGCACCATTCTAGTAACCCTATTCTAAATCCTTTCCAACTATTCAATGTCCTTCGTATGGTAAGGAGCCCATGACTGAACACAATACTCCAAATGTGGCCTAACCAGTGACCTATACAATGAAATTACAACATCTTTATACCTGTGTTCACTATTTCTATAGATATAACCTAAAATCCTATTTGCCCAACCACTAGCAATATCACATTGCTTGGATGGCTTAAGAGACTGATCAACTATTACACAAAGATACCTCTCTTTCATGACATTGTTAAGGTTATTCCCATCCAAATTATACTTATAATTCAAATTATAATAACCTACACATGTGACATTAATCCAGTTTGACTAAGCTCCATTTCTAACAACCCTCTGCTTTCTTCCATCCAGCCACTCTTCCATCCAATTTGCTAACTTATCCCCCACACCTATAAAGCTAATTTTTTATAAGCCTTTTATGTGGCACCTTGTCAAGTGCTTTCTAAAAATCCAGATACATCAAATCTACACCCTTATACTTTCATCTACATAAGCAGTAACCTTTTCGAAGAACGTTAAAATATTTGTAAGGCAAGATTTTCACTTAGTGAAACCATGTTGATTATCCAATAAAATTCTAAACTTTGTTAAATGACTTTGCAAAGCATTTTTTAACAGACTTTCCAAAACATTTCCCACAACTTATGTAAGACTAATGGGTCTATAATTAGTGGGACAATTTTTATCACCTTCCTTGAAAAGAGGAGTTACATTAGCTAACTTCCAATACTCTGGTACCTGCCCATTATTGAAAGACTGACAAAAAATAGTAGTAAGTGGCTCACATATCCAATCTTTAACCTCCTTCAAAACCCTGGGAGAAATATTATCTGGCCTAGAAGCCTTATTATCCTCTAAACTTCTCAATTTCTTCTTAACAAGCTCAGAATTAATGCAGTCAGTTTATTCGATCTTGTTTCCATCTACCAACTGTTAAAGATGTGGAATACTACTTGAATCTTCATTAGTAAAAACTGAAGAAAAAGCAAAATTTGATAACTTAGCCATCTCAATCATCAGATACCAGCCTTCCTTTATCATCCATCAAGGGTGCTACCCAATCCTAACATTTTGTTTACTCTTAATGTATTTAAAGAAATCCTTACTGTTAATTTTTCGTTTTTAGCAAACCTTTTCTCAAATATCCTGTTTGATGTCCTAATTTCCAGTTTCACCAACTTTCTTGATCTTCTATAATCTTCTAAATCTCCCATCATACCAGTCAATTTAAATTTCTTAAATTTATAAAGCTTTTCTTTAATTTAATCTCATATTCTTTGTGAGCCAACCTGGTTTTTTACTTGCAGCTACCATTTTCTTTCTTTAAGGAATATGTTTACCTTGAATATTTAAAAATGTTCCACATCAGGTCAGTATCTCCAAATAACTCAGATGCCCAATTCACAACAGATAATGGCCAGCTTAGCATGCCTACTTTATACTGAAAGCTTCATTTATCAGTGAACAACAACTTTTACTTAAACAAGACTTCCTGACTACACATAAAAAAAAAAGAAATTGCACAAATCTGCATAATTTTCAGTGAAATGTCTAGGAGTTTAAGATTGAAAATTTCCAATTCAACAAAGATCATCTGATATAAGTATAATGAAGTTTAGTAACTATACAATTGATTGTAATGTTCTTGCTAATATACAACAAAATTTCTAGTTGGAGATAAATTTTTTAAAAGCCTTCAAAGCAACAGCAATTAACAGATTTTTTGAAAATTACATCACAAAGATAATCAAGCATTTCTATACAATTTTTTAGAGTAGTTATGGTGAATGTTATACCAGCTTCAGCAGCAAAGACAAAATAAGGTGTACTAGAAGCATTAATTAAGAGGTTGGGAAGCACAATATCAGTGAAAGGAAGTATACCAGTTTCTTACTAACCTTTGAATTTGTTCCACTCTTTCTGTACACACCCGCTGCTCTTCCACAGTGGATTCAATTTTTCTGTTTACCACACTGGGAGGGAAGAAAGGTTGCAGTGCAAGGGTTAATGAGGGGTAGTAAGTGTAGTTAGGAGAGGCAGAAGCTGCTGTGCCAGGAAGATAGCTAAAGCTAGGACTGATAGACTTGGGTTAAACGATAACTATTACAGTAGCCATGCATTAGTGATTATGACTTGTGTAACCTTTGTTTACAAAAGTACTAAGAAGTAAAAACTGATCTTTGATAGAATAAGAACACAGGGCCGGATTAACCAATTGGCAACAAAAGGAAGTTGACAATGAGCCCATATTACGAAGAGGCCCACAGTGATTATGTTTTTCCATGCATACATCTTTTTGGATCATTCTTAAGCAGGAAACAGTAGTATATTAAAAGTATTATACTTGGTAGAAACTTTCTTAGATAGATAAAATTGCAATACAAAAAGAAAAATTGTGGGGGGGGGGGGAAGGTTGCCCTATGGGCCCACTGTGGTCTTAATCCGACCCTGTGAGAACATTTATGTTTGATATATTCTTGGGCCATGTATCTTAAACTGTTCAAATCAGGTCAATATAAGAATGTCCTCTCAAAATGTTCACCTGTGTTTAACAAGCTTAGATGCCAGGTCCATACTACAAAGCACATCTTTAAGTTGTACTTGTACTATTTTATATAATTTTTATTTTAATACTTACCATGAATCAAAAAATTTTAAGCTATGACAATAATAAAAATAGGTTGTTTTAGATGAGAAATCTTTCAGAAACATTGCTGAAAATTCATGTGGTATAAACACTACAATAAAATGTAAAAAAACCTAATGTATCTGTGACTTCAAAAACTTTGAAATTCCTCAGTAGAAAGAAATATGAACAAAAAAAGTTTTCATTTAATTTGTTGTTATAAGAAATAGATACATTTAAATAAACAAGTTATTCTTGACATATCTATGATTATTCACACATACACATTAAGATTGAATACCACAACAGCAAAGAATTTAAGATAAAATTCTAAAATGTTTCTAATAGTTTTAAAAAAATTACATTTCAAACAACACAGGAGAAAACAAGCAGAGATATAGCAATGTAAAGCTTGTGTTGAAAACAATCCACTTTCTTATGCACAATAAATTTTATAAACTAAACCTAGCAAAAAAAAAAATGCTTGAATCATTGAATTTTTTTTTATTCAATAAATGGTACAATTTAAAAAATGTACCTATATTTTTCACATTACTCAAAATAAAACTGAAATTTGCAAATAAAAATGCTTCTTAACAATTATTTAAATCTAGAATTTTTCAAAAGCTATTTTGGGTTATGGAACTATCCTAAAGTGTAAATTTTATAGATCAAAACCAGAGGCAAATCGTTTTGTCTGGGAGTAAGTGAATGTACAATGTGTGAAATACTGAAGCTTTAATGGTAAGACTGATATATTAATGTCCCTTTTTTAAGTTTCATTTAAAATACCATTAAATAACTAGATGAAAAATAACACAATGAAATATGTTCGATTCACAGGGCTAGAACGCAATACATAAATTCTATAAGAGGAATGTGATTTCTATTATTCTGTTATAAAAAGTACAATGCATCCTCAACAGTAGATACAAGAATATTGATATTACGCTGACCGTTTTTGTTGTTTAGTGGTTACAACTGGTATGAGGGTAGGGAGGAATGTCATCATAGAACGGAAAAGTGGGGGGGAAAAATAACTCCATTTTCTCAAAAAGAAAAAAAAAACTGTAGAAATATTGTACTTTGAAAAATTTATGTAATAATATTTTTCAAGTTTTGCACTGTTACTGGCTCTATTTAGTCAAATTATTACCAGAGTAACAACTGGTTATTAGCATGTGCAGCTCCCTCTAAAATATGCGCCATTATCATTAATCCGTTATTTCCTAACATATTTATTTCTTTATGTATAGTATTTATATTCAAATATCTTGAAGAAATCGCTAAACCAGAATACACGCACACTCTCAAACTTTGAATATAGTAAGCTAACGACATAATGTTTTCCTATAAAAATAAAATAAATTTCGATTAAGATGAAATATACCCGCCACTTATTATTCCGAATGATCAAGTTCTTACGCACCAAATTTTACAGCAAATACCCATGGCTCAGAAGAATTAATGATTCAAAATGCATACAAAGAACTCGTAAGAATGAACAATCAACACTAACATACGCATGGGAGTATTATAATGTCTCACATGGCAGTGTAAGAAAATCACCATGTTATAAATATGAGATGCTCTTGGAACCGAAGTAGAGCTAGCTTGTGTGATTTCAGCGAAGAGAGACGATTTTCAACAGAACCATGAAAATTCGGAATGCACAATGAATCATTATCGTACGAGAAAGCACGTCAATTCGTGGTGGGGAGAGGGAATAAATTATGAGCATGGTTTTCCGTGAAACAATCGACAATCTAACAAATAAAACCCTTTGTAATGTCTGTTGTCTATACGTCAGGGATAAAATAAAAATGAGTCACAAGTATAATTCAAAATGTTACCAGTAAACGTGAATGGGAAGCGACTCATTTTCAAGGAAAACTAACAAAACGGTGAAACTAATGGGGAGGGGGAGGGATGTAGCGTTAGTCTACGTTTTCTTAACAACCTCGCATTAAACTTATAAAATGAGTAGATGCTATTAGTGAAAAACCTAAACCACTGAAACAAAATACGGTGAAGATTATCTATGCGCCTACTTTGCTGCAATCTCCATATTTTATTCTAAAAGTGATAAATTTGCCCTGAAGCAGAATAGTCTTAAAAAAACGTAGTTGCTGAGCCCACTTTGTTTCTTAAACATGTTATACATGTTTAGGTAGATAGGTCAGAACCTTCTATAACAAGTTTGACAGGAAATGAAACAAACTAAGGGAAGAACGAAAATATTATCACTGTTCAAGTCCAGCTACCTGTTTAACGAAGTATTTCGTTCCCAGCTAGTTTATAACGCTAATCGATTAGTATTTTATTTCCTACATATACACATACATTCTTCATTCTGACATAGCTCAACCAGTGTTTTGTAGTGAAAGTAAAATATAGTTAGTCATAATTTTTAAAGCACTAACCTCTGGTGAATTTTTTTTAACTTTTACTAACTGTCTTTAAAGCTTATTCTCCGTGTTTTAAAGTTCTAAGAGTGAGTTTCCTAAATATTAACAGTATCTTCTTTAAAAGAAACATTATTATACCACATTTACGATTATAGGATAAAGTGGACGTTTTGAAATTAGAAATCAACTTTTCCAAATACCAGAAAATAGTGCCTATGTCTGTGAACTGATAACTAGCGTCTATTCTGTCCCTCCATAGCGCCAGCCTGGAAAACACAGACATATCTATCGAGTTTCCAGACGATAATTGTATGTATGTTCCTTTTTCTACACTGTTATCTCTAGGACTGAAGCAATTGGGCATTGAAGCATTAGGGATTACAGCTCTATTGTGAGGGTGGAATGGAAGAGAGGAAGGCACTGAAGAAGTCCATTAAGCATTTTGCAAGCCCTCTCCCCTCTTGTCTGTCATTTTTGTACAGTTAGCAAGATAAACTAGCCAGCTATACAGTGCAACTGATGTTGACCCTAACGATTCAGACGTAACCTTTATCCAAATTCTGTAGTCGAGACTAAACAACCATGACTTAGAGATGACTCACAATTTATCAGTAAAACCCAAACCCAGCCAGTTTTCTAACATGGAAATGAATATATATTTGTATATTGCACACATCTATTTCAAATGTGTGTTTGAAGCTATGGTTAGAAATTTAGAATGAGCAAGGTGCTAACAGCTGTCGAAGAAAAAATGCTAACTGGAATCTCCTATAGACAATGCAACTATATTGCTACCCTAAAAAAAAATCTATGTGACAGCCTCTGTATATAATTACAACTTGATATGTTACAACCTGCTTGTGTAAATTAGCATGTTTGAAGTACCAAATTCGACTAGCAACAATTGTTGCATAGATAGAAACAAAATTATACTGACATCACCAGACAATAATTCATCACCCGATCTAACAAATCAATCCCTTTTGAAATTGGCCTAGATTGAAGACAAAAATTGACGAGAAATATGTACGTAAACATTCACAAAATAGTTGCAATAGCACAACATCAAACTAAAAGAAAAAAATATGTTTAAAATGTTATATTTAAGCGACGTTTCGAGTAACTGCCGTTTGTCAGGCTTGACAGGTTTTTACCAATTTTTTAAGAATATGCATGCAGATACACAGTGTGACAGACAGCGATATTTGATTCCAAGGCGTATTGTTCATATAGCACTTTTGTTGAACTTTACATTTTGAATCAACATTCGTAACATACTTGAATGTTTTTGTCCAAGTTTACATTACATTTACACCTCTGTTAAATGTCAAGGCCAAACCAGCACAAGACTTGTCTTGCACATTCTGTTAAATTCGTTTGTTTTCCGAAAATAAAAATATTTAAGTTGTTTGTAACAGTCAGAAAAATAAGTTTCGTAAAGACCCAATTATCCAACTGGGAATAGGCATAAATTATGGACGCAACAGTTGAATATTGGAAACTGTAATCATCCAAAATTCATTGAGCTCTTTAGGCCCCTTACCTGCCAACGTTTTACGCAAGGTAGTTGTTTCAGCTTTAAATATTTACATATCAATTATGTTACCTTTGGAGTTGATCTGGCTTTTTGTTCACAAAACCGGTAATGCCCGTTGCAACTGTCTGTCTGTTCACGAAAAATAAATTCATGGACTATCTGCACTAAACGTCCCTAACTTTAAATTGACAGATTACAAAGAAAGGCAACTTGTCAACAACACCACTGACAACCCTTGGGCTACTACTGTTTGATCGAATAGTGAGATTTGACTGTCAGTCTTATAATGCACCCACAGTGGCAAAGTGCAGAGCGTCTCTCCTGTAAACATTGGACCTACAGATTCATATTTCGAAAAGTTAACCACTAGATAACCGAATAATTTTTTTTTGAAAACAGATAATATATAATTTGTGTTGTAAAAACTGGAGAGTAGAGTTTATTTACAGAGAGATAGACATGAATTTGTTGAGAAAACACGGTTGTATTTCAAAACTAATGTTTCGTCTTTTACAGTGCTAGAAATGGATTTTAAACCTTATGCGTACGACTAGCCAGGTCAGAAATCCATGGGACAGTCGTCCTTAATTTTTAACAATGAACAGATGGAGAGCAGCCAGCCAGCAATACCCGCCGCCACAAGGGTTTCGTACAACTCTTTGAACTTAATAATGGAATTGACTGTCACAGCTTCAACGCGTCCACAGCTGAAAGGACAGTGTGTGTGTGTGTGTGTGTGTGTGTGTGTGTGTGCGTGCGTGCGTGCGTGCGTGTTCAGCGGCATCACATCTCGAACGTTCGACCCACAGCCCAAACAGTGTTAGATGTTTAGTTCAGTCGAAGTACACAAACCTGTTAAAATGTTCTTAATACAATTAACATTTCCCTCTTTGTAAGAGACTTTCCAAACACATCTAATATGAAGAATAGTAGAAGGGAAGAGTGCCTGCCTACCTTCCGAGAATGCTCGGGTTACAATTAGTTTTATGATGTGGATATATTTCCTGATCCTGTGTGATACCATTGTACTACAGAGACTATTAAATTACACTCAATGACAAACAACTGGGGCTTTCATACACCGAATTGCATCAATAAACAGCAAGAAAACCGATACAATGGAGCGTTTGTCGAAACAAAAACACTTGCGTTTCTAATGTAATTTGAACCTCGATAACATTAAAAAAAATAATTTCACACATCCTATTCCCTAATAAAATATAATAAACTTTTACACAAGTTAAACTGTAACTTCTGTTTTGAAATACGTCACTAACTACATTAAAATCAAGAATGATTTTCTGTGTTGGTATAATTTTCCTTTTGATTATATGCCGTTTTTTAATTGTACGCATTCATTAAGCTAATTGGCCTAAACTGTGGTTCAACAACGAAATCTCGTCACATCTGCACAGATAATTCTGTTATTTGCTTGACCACTCTAATAAAAAAAAAATTCAGTAATATATATATATATATATATATATAACAGACAAAGCCTCTCTCGTAGATTGGTTTTTACAACACGATTCTAATTACTTTTAATAACCTAGCACTACTTTAATTAACGGCCTAGAAGCAAGCTGACACTTTAAACTAAGCATCTTGCATATGTTCGAATCTAATAAGTAATCTCATGTTAAACAACTTATGTTTCTAATTATGGTTTGAAATTATTTATAGTCAACTAATGGTAAGCAATTGTTTATCACACAGATGTCAAACACTGAATGATTCCTACTGAGGGAAGAGGAAGATCTGACCATCGACACAACTTCCATCTAGCATGCTTAGTGTGTTCCAGATGGACCTTAGCCGCTACGCCAACTAGAGACCAATCTGATATAGACACGCAACTGGTCTGTCAGATTCACACAGAGATAACTTGTACAGCGTCAGCTTTCAGCTCATTACAAATGCATTAAACTACCGTATTCAAATATCTGTATAATGATCAACTTTGGTCATTATGAAAAGTGTTTTTAGCATTTAAAACTCGTTTTAGCATTTCACGATAAATATTTTCATTTCAAGAGTGATACTTGTTAAAAGGTGAGTAAAGCAAGCAAGGTAAAATTTATGTAGACAGATATTAACTATTTTTCAGCTCAGGCTAGTTGCAATTTGGCAAAGCTGAAACAAACAAATCCCAAGATTTGATAACATTTGAATCTGCAACTTGGGGAACGAATATATGTTGCAATCTAGTTTACCTTTTGTTTCAGCCCTCTCCTTTATCGATAAATTTGAGATAGACCAAAATATATAATCTTTGGTCATTATTATATTGACCGGGAAAGGCTTAATGGTTAGCGTGCGTGAGCTGTGAACCCGAGGATTCCTGGTCGCGACCTGGATCCAAAAACGCGCTTCATATTCCGTGGCTGTGGGCCCCACAACATAAAAATGACGGTTAATCCTTACATCCCACTTTTTGATCAGACAAGAGTAGTCCAAGAGTTACTAGAGGGTGCTGTTGACAAGCTGCCTTCCTTTTTCTAGTCTACAAGTTCAAAATTTGGGACAGCCATGCGTAAATATCCCTATTACATTATTATCCATTTCAAGCTGTTGGCTGAATTTTGTGAACAACAATCTAAAATAAAGGATCACACCTCTTGACACACTACGACAGAGGTTCATTAGTAACTTGGTAAAGCAACAGTATTACTATCAGATAGTCTCCAATACTCTTTGAAAGGATAGTTCTGTCCGTATAATTTTGGTAAGATTAAACATCTACAGCGACATGGACATTGAAAATACGCAAACCAATTGAAACACTACTTCACATCAGAAAGTATTAGACTTTGTAAATTATTTCAATTTTTTTTTTTTTTACTTAAAGGAGGAGCCAAAACTAAATGATTGGGCCTTTTAGTTACCTTCTCTCATCTGAAATCACTACAAAACGTTTACTACACTTTACAAACCACAAAGTAGTGCGGTAGACACTGGGGTATTAAGGAAAACAAAAACAAAAAATGGCATCTACACACAAAACTAATACATATTAACGAAAACACTATACATTTCTTAAGAACTAATGGCTGTATAAATTTTCTCTAGAATGAATATTTTAGTCTTGGAAAACAGATGTAAATGTCAAGCTTACAGATGAGAGTCTGTCATCTTCGGATCTGGTTTGGGGTTTTCTGGAATGACAGGTTCTAGAGGTGATGGCCGCCAGTTGTAAGGGTCCTCAGCCGACACGTAACTGGATATGTTGCCTCCCTCCTCGTGCTCACGGTCTCGGCGTCTGTACTAGATACGAAGAAAGAAAGACACACGTTCAGCACGAGCAGCAAAATAAATATAAGCGCCTCCTTTCAGTGTCTCTCAATCTTTATTTACCTAGTGGACGGCGGAAATGGAACAAATGGATGAAGGCGAAAATCGGTAAAAACGTATAAACGTCTTGTCATCCTCGATCCAGCTGTTGGCATTTCGAACATAAAGTTATCATTTTCTGTTGACCCTATGCCATTTTGCAAGTAAATCGCTGTAACACTTACCAAATAAGTTTAATTAACGCCTTTTAGTAAAAAATTTTCTTTGGCGCTTTAAGTGTAGAAGTTGAATTTAAAGTTAATTCTCTATCATCGTTCACGGATTAATTTTCAGAAATACTTCGCGATAAAATATTCAATTTTTTTCACGATTTTAATAATGGAAAAAAATTACATATCTTGATATATACATGCATGTATTTTTTTAAGTTATCTCAGTTTTTTTTCTTATTGTCATTCTGCGTTTACCTAATTTTATTTCCAATGATGGGACCCAAGTAGAAAGGTATTTTCTCTCTACCTACAATAAGGATGTAAAGCTTTATTAAATTTGATTGAAGTTTCAAGAAATTAAAAGTTAGCCTAATATCACTTTTCCGAAAATGATAACGCACAAAGTGTGTGTGTGTGTGTGTGTGTGTGCGCGCGCGCGTGTCTAAGCTAAACTACTATGTTATATTCTTAGCGCATAAAGCAGACCTAAAAATGTAAATGGGATACACAAGTTAATGAAAATAGTTTAATCGTAAAAATTTCCTTCTTAATATATTAGGGAAAAAAACAACTCAAAAAATTATCTATGATGGTATATATTCTGTTAACATGTATTTATACGAATATTTGATAGAGATAATGCTGTAAAGAACAAAATTAAAGCATTTAACTTTTGATTACAAAAAGTCTATAATGAACCTTACTACGACTGTTAATTCAAGTAGGTTTTGCAAGGAACTTAAAATCAAGAAGCCGTATATTCTAAAATCACTTTTTTCACACTTGTTCGTCACTAACTGTGATTAGGATAGCCATAGACATTATGTGATGACAGGTTCGTCACTAACTGTGATGAGGATAGCCATAGACATTATGTAATGACAGGTTCGTCACTAACTGTGATGAGGATAGTCATAGACATTATGTGACGACAGGTTCGTCGCTAACTGTGATGAGGATAGCCATAGACATTACATGACGACAGGTTCGTCACTAACTGTGATGAGGATAGCCATAGACATTACATGACGACAGGTTCGTCACTAACTGTGATGAGGATAGCCATAGACATTACATGACGACAGGTTCGTCACTAACTGTGATGAGGATAGCCATAGACATTATGTGATGACAGGTTCGTCACTAACTGTGATGAGGATAGCCATAGACATTACATGACGACAGGTCCGTCACTAACAACGTGCTGAAGATAACCACAGACCGTACATGACGACTGGTCTATCACATTGTGGACCCGGCATGGTGGTTAGGACGCTTGACTTGCAATATAAGGGTCACGGGATGGAATCCTTGTCCCACCAAATATGCTTGCTCTTTCGGCCGTGGGGTGTTATAATGTGACGGTAAATCCTACTATTTGTTGGTAAAAAAGTAGCCCAAGAGTTGAGTGTGGGTGGTGACGTCTAGCTGTCTTCTCTCTAGTTTTTCACTGCTAAATTACGGACGGCTAGCACAGCTAGCCCTCGTGTAGCTTTGCGCGAAATTCAAAACAAACCAAACTAACATTGTGATAAGGATAACCATAGATCGTACATGACGACTGGTCCGTTACTAACAATATGATGAGGATAACCATAGACCGAACACGACAACTGGTCCATCAGTAACAATGTGATGAGGATAACCATAGATGGTACCTGCCCAATTTAATAGAAATATATGAAAAGGTTGAGTGAGTGAGTGAGTGAGTGAGTGAGTGAGTGTGTGTGTGTGTGTGTGTGTGTGTGTGAGAGAGAGAGAGAGCGTGTTTATATATAACGCAAAAGTAGATATTTTGCAGGAAATTATCTTGGTAATCTTGTTGAATGACTACGATGTTTACGTCCATGAAATAAACAGATTAAATGTTTCTATTTGCTAAATGAAGCGGTCTGTATTCACAGAGTCATTGCTACGTGTAGAGGGTATTCATCACTTGGACGAGAAACATTACGTGATGTTTTGTTGCATCCATACAACGATCCTACATGTTAAAATTCGTGCCTTCCACGTGCGTTTCTGTAAGTAAATAACAAGTAACTAATTATCTATAATATGGCCGAGGTATGAGCTAACCATTTCTAGTTTATAACAGCATTTACGGTAATTTTTTAAAAAAATATCTAAGTATACAAAACAATTGTACAGAGAACAAATAACTTAAAATCATGCGAGACACACAGATATGCGTGTAATGCATTACCAGTTGCGAAACCTTCAGTTTGTTTTGTAGCATTCTAGCTCATAAAATTCCTCTGTCGACGACACAAATAGCTCACAAAATTCCTCTCTATCGACGACACAAATAGCTCACAAAATTCCTCTCTATCGACGACACAAATAGCTCACAAAATTCCTCTCTATCGACGAAACAAATAGCTCACAAAATTCCCCTCTCTCTCATTAAGCGAAACATATTTTACATTGTTCAACCATGCAGAACAATGTCTTCAACCTATCTACCAACTAACAGACTGTGTTCCACCATCTCAGCCGTTATACATTATGAAGCATGGTGCGTCATAAATGACTGATACGGTGAGTTCTGGTATTGTACGAAAGGCCTCATCGCCAACCGTGTAAAACTGATAAATTGTAGTTCAAAATCTATTAACTGGAAATCCGTTCAGAGCCAGCAGAGATTGAAATTATTATAATAATTACCATTTAATCATTCAGTACTCCACGCAATGAACGCTACAAATGATTATGAATAAATATATATTTGTCGGCATTATTACCCCCCCCCCCATTTACAGTGCTCCAGTTAGTTGAGCTGTGTCACCATATTCTTTATTTTGCAGTTCATGTAGCGTAAGATCATACGTGACTAAATCCATTACGTAGACAACTATTCTGCTGATGTCAGCTTCTCTTGCTATATTTTCACTCCCCCTCCCCTCCTTTACTCTTTTCATATAGCGTTTATTGCTCTTGTCGCGTTAAGGGAGCTGGTTACAGCCTGGCCAATAACAAATCTGATATAGACAGTCTACGCCGAGCTTTCTATAAAGCCTCAAGATATTGCAACTGTATGTGTACGTAATGAATAAACAACACTTTACATTGAGAGAAACGTTAAATAAGCATTTGTGGGTGTTTAAACTTTTGGGAATTTTTTTCCGTTATCAAAATAACTGCATACAAAACATAACACACAAGTTGAGTTGTATGTTTTAACGATGAATCAACATGAAAACGTCAAAGTTACCATTTGGAATTATGAAAGATCTTGATATACAATACGAATACTGCGAAATATATTAATGGTGATAGAAAGTTATGGAAAATAATGGCTCGTTATACAGTCTAATCAAAACTTCAAGAACATACTTTCAACACTATTTTACATTCATTTGGCAAATAGCCACATATATTAAAAAAAAAACGTTTTATCGGAGAAATCTGTGAATTAAACGGAAATATTAAAATACCAGTCTACAATTAGGTGCTGCATAGTGTGAATTAATCGGAAATATTAAAATACCAGTCCACAATTAGGTGCTGCATAGTGTGAATTAATCGGAAATATTAAAATACCAGTCCACAATTAGGTGCTGCATAGTGTGAATTAATCGGAAATATTAAAATACCAGTCTACAATTAGGTACTGCATAGGCTCTCCACGCGTAGTAAGAGACACTAAAAGGTTTATTCCAAAATTTCGAATACAGCTATCCGCGCATACATTTCCCGAATTTTGAACTGATCTACTACAGGGAATAGCTAGTCACTAACTCTCACCGCTAATTCTTGGGCTACTCTTGCCTAATGGAATAGTTAAATTTGACTGTCACGCTCACAGCCTCTTATTAAAGTACGGAGCACGATTTTGGGGCAACATGTCGCGAGCCATGAATCTTTGGATTCACACTCTAGAAATTTTAACCACCAGTCCATTGTTACAGGGGTAACTGAGTACATTAAAATGGGGTAATTGGGAAACGTACTTGATAAAACTGGATACCAATAAAAGTTAGTAAAATATAAAAGGAATAAATGGGTCATTTCCATAAAAACACAAATATGGATAAAATTTTCCCATTTCCTTTTTTAACGAAACTTAGGATCGATTTATCTGGCATCCAGAAGAATAAAAATCTTTCTTGATAACATCTGCTGTACAACGAGCCGTGGAGATATGCAATGCGAATTGAATTATTTAATAATGCTTTAAATAGATTTTCACGTCCTTCACGTATTTTTCTCCGATTTTACTAATCGCTTATACATCATGTACACTACGTTTTTTTTTGTTTTTTTGGTGCGTGTTTTTTTATATACGTCCGAAGAAATTAAAAACGTGCGACATTAGGCGTTATTATTTAAAAATTCACTCTATAAAACTAAAAGACAGGGGGCGTAACTTTAGTTTCCAAAAGGAAAGCAGAATTACTTTAGGATGTACTGGTATACACCTTATGAATCTTCAATACTACTGCTGTCTAAATGGGCGGAAGACACTTTCTCGTTAGTAAAGAAAAAAAATCTTCCCCCTCACACACTCAAATACGTGCGCAAGTTACACCTGTGTTAACAGGTTCTGTTGAGTTTAACCAATATCTGCTTCCAAAGAACTTTCACTTGGCATTAACAGAATACACTTCTGCAACGTGAATATTCCTTATCTTTTGTGACTAGGATGTACAGGTTTTTTTAAATAATTTCATGACTTGCACATACATGATCTGTACTCTGGTATGTTAGACATCGTCATGACTGTTTTTAACATACGATTTCATGAATATAACCACTGTACAGCAGCACATATACACAACCTGTGTACGGGTGTACACATATAAACATGCTCGAGTAGAGGTGGTTTTATTGTTTTCTTTGTTAAAAATCTCTCGGATCGAAGTTTCATCGACATATCGTATACGAATAACGTATTATTAATTTATTTATTTTTCTTCTACACCACACAGGTTGATCCTGCATACAATCACACATTCCATACGGTTTTTTTCCTCTTTAAAATATCTAGTTTATTTCTAAATATTTTTCTTACAAAAGCAAATGCTAATTGATTTCCATTCTCACACACTTTCAATCATTACGTAGAAATTGAAGTTAAGCAGCTCGTGGAGTAAATCTCAAGAAACATCAGTTCTAAAGATTGTTATACAACACCTATTTTCTCCTACTGTCCAACATGACACGCGCTTTCGGACATTTTGTACTTGGATTATACCGTATACAAAATGGCGAGAATATCTAAAATTTGCCAACTTTATAATACCCCTACAACAACGTCTGTGCTAGATTTTTTTTATTACTCAGTTATGGAAGTTAACTAACCGGTATCTTAGATGCATTATGGCCTTAAGATGTAGACTGGAGCAACGGTAACGGGCACAATACTGAACTTCAAATTAAACGTGATCAGTACAGACAGAGCTGTTATGGACACTGTTTCTGACACCTTACTAAATCTATTTGGTACAGTTTCCGCTTGGTAAATTTAAAACAAAAAAATGCATAAAAATAACTGCTATATTGAGCACCCAAGATTTTTTTTTCTTACGCGCATTCAAAAGAACCATGTGCAAACAGATTACGGCACTAAAAGTAAAACCTGAAGCATGCTACAGTCTGACAGAGAATAGCGCTTTTCTTTAAGATCAAAAGAATCTCGATGGGGGGGGGGCATGCCTGTTATTCATAATTCTCTACATTTATTACATTTCCTGAACATGCAAGTGTTTTTTTGTTTTTTTTACATTCAAGATGTAACCATATTCTTGCAGTTTCACTTATAATTACTGTCAGTATTTTTCCCATATTTAAATGAGGATAACAATTATGTTGCTATTTTATTTTTCTACAAACGTTCATTCTAATATGAATTAACAGTTTCTTTCAGATGTTTTGCACAAAACTACACATGGCTATCTATGTGCACACATAGCAGTTCCTATTTTGAGCTGATAGATACGAGAGAAGGCTACTAGTTAACAACAACAATCGACAACTCTTGGGCTACTTTTCTAACTGAATAGCCCGATTTCACCGTGAGTCACCCTTATAGCACACCCAAAGTGTAAAGCACGATTTTGTGGCAACGGGTCACGAACCATGAATCCCTGGATTCACAACCCGAGCACGCTAACCACTAAGCCACACCTGGCTCATAGATTAACAGATTCTAGGGAATAGTTACCTTTAGGCATGTGCTAGTCAGTCAGTAAAATACGGTTAAGAGTGAGTGGAATAACAGGTCAAACTCAACTGACATCTTCCAGGTGACAAACTTAAATGAAAAATATTAACCCGAAAACATGGCTGCTACACGTATAGCAAGTTTCTGCTGACAAATTAATTTTTGGAGAAAAAACTAAATAAGCAGATCAAGGACATAACAATGAATAAGACAAAATCTCTGAGAAAATAAAAGCCTTTTGCTAAATTTGTAAAAGCAAATAACGCCATGTGAAACTTGATAGGCCTAACAGATTTGCTATAATTAAAATGAACTGGCTGCCTAAGGCTTAACAGGGTGCTGAAATACGTTCAGTTATATTTCCAGACAAACTGTGCATTCAAAAGTACACACCAAAAATATATTTATAAGAGACATAAGAGAAACTTATGGAAATTTGTACATCAAAATTAGTGTGTGAATCATTGGAACAGCTCTATAGTAAACGTTGTTTCCTTTTTGTTTTGTTTTTTCACGTTTATAAAATTTTTCATGTTATTCAAACTACAGACAGCTGCACACAAATTCAAACATCGTGATTACGTCATAGTTTACCAAATGTTGATGGAAAGTGTGAAAAGTATTGTTTTATAAAACTGGAGTTTCATCGCTCAGGAATAATATATTATGGAGGTTGTAGGGATGAAACACTAATTTACTAGCATTTAAAAACATACTTGGACACGAAACTAACTTAACACATGAGGCAGCTAATTCTTTGTAAGTATAGCCATTCATCAATGCACTAAGTTATGTTGAAGTTTCTAGTAAAAGCGGTCGTTTGTCATTGGACAGATAATCGAACCCCGAGAGATGCATTAGACACCAAAAATAATGATAAAGAAAAAAAATGTGTGAACAATAAACAACATAAAATTTGAGTCAAGATAATTATCTGTCAATCGAAAAACATACAACACGTTTCAACTATTTGAACTCTTTAATATTATCTTTCTTTTCTCTATGTTTTCAACCCTGTCATATGGTAGAGAATGTGGGGGAAAGACTTGAAATTTAATATTCTTGTCCAACTGTGTGAAAAAGTCTCAACGCAATAGATCATTTTTAACATGCAGATCAGTTAGGTTCCTACCGCTGACGATAATTTTGAAAATACAAGTGAAACCATTGAGTTTAGAAACGCATACTTCGCGATATAATTATCCATGGTATTACGTCCTTACATAATTAAACTTTTATGATAAATACGTGCATTTCGCTATACAAGTGTTTGTATTCACCATTGATATGCAAGACTTTATGCGCGAGTTTTATAACACCATGACGTGTGTACAAAATGATCCAATCTCACTGGAGTACTTACATGCAAACGGTTTCATTGTAATAGACGGTGACATTGAGTCGCAGATAAAAAAAAATCGTTTTCCATTAAAGAGAAAAAGGGCGACAGAGCTATTCTGCTATTCACCAGTTGGGGTATCTGAGACATAACAATCATTCTATGTATTGGAAACCCTTATTTGTTTTCTTATCTTCCATTATCGATTTTTCTCTACTTGTTTTCCTTTTATATACTTTCTTTTGACGTACAACCTGACAATTAATCTCGCTGCAAGGAAATGGCATATTTATGTCAAGTTTCTAAAGTGAGCGAATAATAAAAAAAAGACTTTAAACAGGTACAGATCCGTAACCTGTTAATATACAGTGAATTCTGTTAATTGCGATTCTGAGCAATCATGTCATAATAAATAATCAAATGTAATGAGAACAAACATCCCATAATAGTACCAACCAGTCATTATTGATTTCTCATGGTAAGTACGTGTTTCTGGAGGATACAAATACCGACTTTGATGCTCTGTAAAGAATAGTTATACCTAATTGTAATCGATAAGCCTTTGTAAATGTTACATTGTCGCCGAGGTTAAGAACATACAGTCTCTGCTGACTACTTTTAAATATGAAACATGATTATATTTATTCAACTAAGCATTTAGGAATCGATACATGTAGAAGTACCCTCTACACAAAATACTAAGTTGTCGTTTTTACTATCTACCAATTGCCCTGGTCACAAAGAGTACTTCAACTTACGACTTTCAACATACCATGCAACTAAACTATATACCAAACTAACAAAAATTATCATCTAGTTGTTAAATAGTTCGTTCATGATAAGAGTTAAGCTTCTCCACTGTTCAGGTTACTTTAAGTTGCCCATTCTTACCGAACTGACTTTTTACATAAAAACTCAATGCTAAAATACATAGTGAAACGGGGCTGAAAACTTTCTTGATATTTATGTTTGGAGTCCGTTATATTTGGTAATTAAATATCTTACAGGGCCGATTCTTCTGCCCCTTTTCTTTTTGGCTGAATTACTTCAACATTTAAAAGACGGGGCACATTCTTTCATCATAAACAACACAGACACATCCAAAAGTCAAAAAACACCTCAACAGGTGGCTGATCCACAATTTTTAATTTTCCTGTTTTATTCGAGGTTGTAAATAAAGAATGGGTAGCAAATTTTTGTAAGTCGAATGCTCCACAGTTTCTACAGTTGAATATTTCCTTCATTATGCCCAGTTAGAAACTATGAAGCGGTTGAATGACATTTCTAAAGCGCTATATTTTTCATTTTCAAACTTGAAGAAACTCGACCAACCCCAATAAACCTAACTAATTATTCTTATCATTAAAAATATAGGATACAAATATGATTTCTATAAATGTTAGTGAAGATAACGCTATGGCAAAACTGTAACATCAACATCAAATTCTTTGTTCAATTCGGCGTTCGTTTTAGGGGGTTAGCAGATAAAATGAAAAGTAAAATACACGAAGTTTTGTGGGATGGCGCAGCCGACAGACTTTAGCCTAACAGGAGGAAGAATTCTCTGATAATACTTTTATATTAGTCAACAATATGCTTTAATCACATCAAACAAAAATGCCAGTTGTAAATAACTTACCATTGTATGACATTCCTCAAATAAACTTAAGTTATCTTACGGTGGTAAATTTCTACGGACTATTTTTCTACTTACTGCTTTATTATAAAAGGGCACGAAGCACCGCTATCACGTGTAAGTCATCAGGTCAATCAATAAAAGGTAAAAGGCAAACATTTTTCTTTTCTTTCACGGTAACTTGAAAATCGCAAACTGAATATGGTAGCCATTTTCAAGTTTCTGTTATGCATATACTAAGTTTTTTTATTATTATTACATTTTAATTTTAGTTTACGGGTATGCCGTAACTTCTGAAAAAAAATAAACAACTAAGTAACATGATTTAAAGATGGCCTTACAATTCCTAATATTTTATTTCAACATAAAGTACTATCATCCTGAAAAAATGTCCCGTAGCACCGATGTTGCTTGCATTCTCAAAATGAGTGTTGATGAGGTCTTGAAGTAGCTTCAGACAGTTTCCTGAAAGGATTATTTCCACTGGTACCTCCTACATTCCACCAATCTTCTCTTCATCAAGGAATACGAAAATCAGTTCAACGCAACGAGAGCAAACGTCACCATCCATCAGACTAATCAGGATCAAATAATCAGCATATGGGGGGACAAAAATGATCGGAGGACGTGATCCAGTAATCAATGGTCTAAATGGTACCATTCTTAAGGATGTTTAGGTTGATACGTTAGCTAATGTGTGTGTAACTGCTCACACAATACTTCTACCATCACCATAGTATGTATCACAATCCTACATGAAAATGGGTTGGATGTTGTTTGGACGAGTCTCCAAATGAATTTACTCCTGCCACCTGGGTGCGAAGTTCATCAGTTCACTTGTCGCTGGCCGACTGAACATGATCTTGCTATCATTGTCAACGAATTTTCATACGTCCTCATTGTGAAGTCTATATCTAACCTTTTGGACACTGAAAGGCATCAAGTTGCAGTTGCGCACATAAATGATTCAGTTACTCTACAACTGTTGAAAGCCAGAACCAACAGATAGCGATTACTTACTTGTGTTATAAATGACCATCTGTCTCGTCCAAGTGTACGAGCAACTATACTATTAGTCTGGAAGCGGTTCCACATTCTTCTAATAACACTTTGGGGTACTTGAAACCAATTAAAACAGTCCGCTGTATTGGCCATCTTCTGTTCTGTTAGATGGATCTTCACGAGTGTAGCATCCAGATCTATTTTCTGATGTCTAACTATGGTGGGCCATGAGAACTTAAACGCCTTTTTAACCATGTGAAGCACTTAAAATTGACTTTAAGCAAGATTGTAGGAGACATCGACGTACAGTCATAAACTGAATGGCCAATCATTTGCATTTCAGATTATATGATGACTGGTCATCAGATCATCAGATGTCCGATATACGTAACACTGAACCGAGGATGGGATAACGTTATTTCAAAACATTAGTGTTTGCCTTGTAGCTAAATTTATGCAAACTCCGATTATATATTTTTTTCTTTAATCTAGAAAAGCATATGTCGGGAACAACATGACTTAATAGTTAGTGCTGTAGAATCTCAATCGAAAAATTGTGGATTCGAAGCATGCTATTGCCTAGTCATTGTGTCCTTGAGCAAGATACTACCCCAAATCTGTTTCTGTCTGCCCACCTGTAAACTGGGAACTAGCTAACAGCTGGAGATTAACCTGCGATGGACTGGCATCTCGGGGTTTAAAACGCTTCACATTATCATCAGTTTGTTCAACTGGAATTGGAATTAAGCACCGATTGTGTGTGCTTTCAGGTACGGAACGTAATAATTTACGTTATTTTCCCAAAACAAACTTAAATTGAACAATATATAAATAATTTCATTTTATTTACACCTTGAAGATGTTCGAAAAACTCGTTATATATACAAAAAAATTTAACCTGTCAACTATTCATTCAACAGTTTATGAAATATAATTACAGTTTTAAATTTTTATTCTTCTCCTGGTTCAGACAATGTCGGTTTCAAAGCGTATGCAACAACGACTATCTAAGCAGAACAAAGTATATACTATTTAGTAACGAATGAATGATATAAATATTATTTGTCCCAGTGAATGAAACAAAATTATACAGACACGAGTTCTATGGACAACTAAAAATAAATGTAGGCGATGAGAGCACATTAATATTAAACTAATCACTATCAGGAGATCATATATGGGAGAAAATTTTTACCAAATCTATCAAGTTAAGAGAAAAAACGTATCGAAGAATTCACCGAATACGCAAGAATTAATACAACGTTAATATTAAAGAAGCTAATTTTAGCTATTTGACCAATTTAGATTTATAATTATGGTGACTATTTAAACTGTTTTTAATGTACTTAATGGCTTATCATTCTATGTACACACTGCATTAATTATTTTCCTGTGTTAAAGTGCCCCCCACCTCGCCCCCCAATGGTTCTTTGCGTTAAACACGGCAAAAATAACCCATTGTGTATTTTTTCTCTTAAACAAAAACTGTCTGACAGTTTGAACAACAAAAATATTAACATCCCCTCATGTGGAAAAATTATAAAAAGTTCTGAAGTGCAACAGAATCTTGTTCAGGGACAAAAGGTTTCTTTACACAAATAATACAAGTTTCCTGTTTACAACGGCAGAGTTAGTTTATCCTATTCACTCTACTGGTAAACAACAACTGGAACGCTACAATACATCATGTCAGTACCGTACTTACTCGTTCAAGCTGGTTTGCCACACTGTCTTTCGGCTTCTTTCACTCTACTGGTAAACAACTAGAACGCTACAATACATCATGTCAGTAACGTACTTACTCGTTCAAGCTGGTTTGCCACACTTTGTCGTTCAGCTTCCAATTCTCGGCTCAGCTGTTCGAAGTGAGCTTCCTACAAGATGCGAGAAGAACCAACGATTATTCTATTTATGATTTAGAAACTGGTGAGAACACAGAAGGACAATCTAGGATTCCATAATCCATACTTGGTTTAAGTATTAAAACATTCGGTTAGTGAGTGGTTTGAGTAAAACAAAAATAACTACACAGATTACTGCAAATCGACCCAAGTTAAGATCATCACGCTTCTACTTTTCTTTAACGATCTCCGTTATTCTGCTACATACACGTTTATCATAATGTGTTAATGGACAGCTGCACTGAAAATCCCAGCATATATACGTTTGTCTCAACTGAACGGCATCATTATGTTGGCATACTCATTTTAATGTTTATATTCTACTTGAAATGTTAAATAATTACTTTCTTACAGCTCTGCACACGAAAAAGCAATGTGTTTGGTGCATCATAACATATTTATTTAAATGCGCATAATCTATTTGTAATATTAAGTCTAGATTCTGTAAATCAACACTAATTCCCCTGTATATTCCCCAAATTATAGGCAGCCATTAGATACATAAAACGATGCGATACTTCTTCCTCGAGAAGGGGGGGGGGTAGGATTTCTTTAAAAAAAAGTATATCGTCCATTTTTCCAAGTCGATTGTGCTGTAACGTGAATTGTCGACCAGTGAAAATATAAGTTCTGTTTTTAGGAAAACGTGATTCATCTCGTTCTGAACACTAAGATACACGATACTGTCCCCTCGTTTTTCCTAAACAGCTAAATGTTTACAAATCCTACCACCACAGCATTCGGTCGCTAGTAGTAACATTAAGAGTAATGTTATGTACAATATTAGCATTTAATATTCAAAAAACTAGACATTTAATATCATTAATATTGAAAAAACTTTGGCATCTTTAATTCATACTTTATGTATTTCAAACGCTTTCTCTTTTTTTTTCTATTGATAACAAAGTAATTCATTTTATTTTATACTTTAACTGTGTGAATATAATTCTTTAGACGAACAATGAGAAAATGAACCAACAATAACAAGAACCATATTATATATAGTTCTAGACAAGGGTTAAAAACACTACTAAGAGTTAGTGTTCTTACACAAACTTTGTGAGAGCCTCGAGTTCACTCAAACTTAACACCACCTGGTGTTTTGTGTCATTACTAAACAAAGTTAATTCGAATACATTAATAATAAAATTAATAAATAATCACTGTTAATAATTTGTACCCTATAAATATGATTTGTGAATGACTAAAATAAAATTAATAATAATTAAAGAGGCCAACACTCGCGGGCGAATGGAACATGTCCCCGCCAGGCAATCCTAACAGGGCTAATTTTGACACCAGCAAAATCGTGAAAAACTTGGAAAAATCGAAAACTGTATATCACTGTTTGGGACCTGCAAGAAGGTATCTTTATACCAAATCCCATGTAGGTTGGTTGAGCAATTGTCAAAAAAAATTAAAAATTATGCTTTTTGTGGTATCTTAATCCCACAATAATTACTAAAAATGGGCAAGTCCACCATTTTGTTTTTCAATGTGTGGGACCTGTAGAAAAGTATCTTCGTACTAAATCCCATGTAAATTGGTCAAAATATGGCTGAGTAATTGACCAAAACCGCCAAAATTGTGAGCTCTGACCCCCTAAAAAAGACTCAAAATTGAAAAATTCAACTTTTCTTTATGTTAATTCGTTGGGCACATGAAAATTTGTATTTGTGCCAATTTTCATCTTGATTGCTGTAAATATGATCGCACAGGAACCCAAAATATACATTTCGGGGTTGTTTGATCTTTCATCCCATAAAATCCTTAAAAGATTTAAATTTTAAAAAATAAAAATGAATCTGGGCATATTGGACCGAGGTATAACTCTACCAAGTTTCAAGTCAATCTGTCGAGAAATGAAAGAATGGCGGTCGCTTGAAAATTGTTTAGAAGAAGAAGAAGAAGGGGCCTTTCGCTAGTACCAAGATGCATCAGGCCGCCTGGGAAGCAACAGATATAATAGCAGTCTAGACTATCTGTATATCATCAGTTTTCATGAACAACAACTGATATGGTGTGAACCAGATTAAGCAAGTGAATTATAATTGTCTCTGCAGAGAGACATACTGTTTTTAAATGTTTCCGTAGAGAGACATACTGTTTTTCGGCACTGCATAAAACAGATGTAGTGCGATAAACGTATTATAACATATTCTCCTTTACTTTTCACTCAGAGGCTCTTAGAATTACTAAAATGAAGTTGACGTTGGACAGTTATCCATAGAAGGTTCAAGGTAAGTCTATATTACAAGTACAATCTACCTGGAAATCCTAATTTTTGTAAATAAATAATCATTCAGTGCAAGGTGATGCAAAAAAGTCGCGGAACCACCAAGTCATTTCTGAGACCTATTCTTATTATGAACATTTAATATCGTATTTATGATTCACTGCCTGATTATTTTGTTATAATAACAGGATGGAGAAGTGTCGTGAAAGTGATTCTGTTGTGTCGTGATGTCACATTTTGAACAGTTATAACGAACAAAACTCGAAAAAAAAAATCATAGTGATACGCTACTTTTGCATTACCCCGTACAATAAACTATTAATGTTGAATATAATCACTGCTGTACAGAACTTATACAATACTGTACTAATAGAAATAGCCTTACAATTTGCCTTACACATGAGAAGGGCTTTATAAGTTTTAAAAATAGCGAATTTTCTATAGATAGAAACGGTTTTAGTGTTATAAAGGCTCGAAAGAGGGCCTGTGGTTTAACGATCTCCGAAAAAGTCTGTTCTTTCTTTTAGTCTGAATTCAAGGGTGTCCACGTCATAGTTTTAGAATCCCATCGCGCGCTTGTCGCTCAATAAATAGAATAAACTGCCCAGTATCTCTAGTGTTGGGTGTTTATTCAAGTCGCCTCTTAACAGAAAGAAAAAATACTTTGGTCTGGCTTGGGTATGGAAATACGAGACACAAGCAAGTATTAGGCCTAATTGCACGCTTTTGCGTGGTCTCATCCTTGCAAAAGCCTTTTCAGTGTCATAAGCTGTAAACAAATAATACATCACGCATATAGCGTTTTATATGGTAAAAAATATTCCTCAAATCACGTGTCAATAAAAAGTATTAGTTTACAAATGAAATGGACAGTCATGACTCGTCTACTGCACATGCGTATCCTAAATATCGGCTTACAGGTTTATATTTCTGAAGTTATAGAAAATGTACATGAACTCAATTTAGAGTAAAATGAATATTTACTTTGAAAGTTATAGGGGCAAACCAACTAATAATTGAGATAATTTGGGACATACAAATAAAATATTGTCGAAAAACGTTATTTCTTTTAATAACATTTTAGTCCCAAATGAGTCATGCATCCAAATATTGTAATGAAAAATCTAAATTAAAAAACCCACACACAAAAGCAGCATTAATCTTTAGCAAAATAATATAAATTAAAAAATCCACACACAAGAGCAGCAATAACCTTTAGCGTGCGAAATATAAACGAAAACAAATTATGATGCATACAGGGACTACATGTTATTTCTATTTCTACAGTCTATGTATGGCTATATATATGTGTGCGTGTATATATATATATATATATGTATGTGTGTGTGTGTGTGTGTGCGCGTGTGTGTGTGTGTGTGTATAT
>NW_013666582.1:189456-195427 GCF_000517525.1 Limulus polyphemus | reverse complement strand
AGGGGTTGTGTGTGTGTGTGTGTTTGTATATATATAGAAAAGAGAAGTATAAGCGACAAATAGCGATCAGAAACAGTGGGTGGCAGAATACTACTATCAACACAAACCAGAGAATGAACTGTGGAACTTAAACCGTACTTTCGAAAGATATTTACTAATGCAAACGATCTAAAGTACACAAACCCCTAGTGTTGATATCAAAGCACAAGTACGTTCAATACAAATCTAGCATTAACACCGCTAGGGACATTACTCGTATTACAGCGAAAGACCGTTAAAGAAAGGGGCACAATCAGGAAGGTAGAGGGCACCAGCAAAAAAAAAAAAGGGAGGGGGGCTTGAATAGATAAAAAGTAATAAAAGTCATATGAATTCAAGGTACATACATACGTATAATCACATCTATTGTTATATCTATAAGAATACAAAAAGGGAAAAATAGTACTGTTTATCTTCTGAGAAGAAGCACGCGCTACATGATAAGGCTGATTTGTCTGTTTAACTTATAGGCTTCGGAAAGGAGTAACAAGGAAAATGAACTCCTACAGAAAAGAACTCGAATCGAAGATGGAGTACTTCCATAAATCTTTCTGACAAGAATTTTGTCGACTCAATCAGGTCTATTATTTTACTGTGAATGGCCGATGCTTTCATTCCTTATTTCATTGAATGTTACTACGTAAGCATATTTACGATCTTTATTCATCTAGTCGACTGGAAGACTTGACGTTTCGAGCAGTACAGTTATTTATCATTGAATTTTAACAGTTTAGATTTTTAACTATTCAGCTTTAAAACGAAAAAACTGCAACATTCATTTTGTGCATGTCGTGTCTCAACAACAAACAGAAAACATCACACACAACAATTTCATTAAAAGAATGTATCGGACGAAAATATTCAGTTAGAATTGTATTATAAAACGAATTACAATTAAATTAGATGTAAATAAATTGTTACACAGCCACACACGAAAAACACGAACACCCAAGAATTGTTATATAATAGCTACATTAATAGAATTGTTACTGCTCATTATACATCAAATACACCTTGAAAACGGACAGAAAAGGGAGATTGTTTCTTAAAGAAATTTATTACGAAATAAAATATAGGCTTCGATTAGGTGATTTTTAACACTTGTACACATAAAACGACTGGTGCCTACCCTACAATCTTCTACCACTATCTAAACACTTATTGTGGTCAAGTTCGAATACACAGCAGAAGCCCCAAATGCGTGGTGTTTACAAACTGTTATTCCACTTTATGTGTCACGACAATACGAGCAACAACCGCTTCCCTCTGGTCAAAAGCTTGGAATTAGAGGCAGCCATACCTCAACTTCGGATGTCTCCGACCTGGCCATTTAAGCCCACGCACGTGCAGCCAAGGTGCCGTTCGGGTTGAAATTCCATCTCCTATACAAATAAAACCACCGTGCAACGCTCTCGCAAGATGGAAATCTTTGATAAAAAGTTTTGAAACTAGTCTTGCACAAGCGCCACGCTATCAAATGTTCGCTTACTTCTACACAGTCAGTATTTTGCACTGCTGTCGCACGAAGAATGTCATCTTACGCCATGTCAAACTGCACGTTATTAGCATTACCACCAGATGACGCTTTCATATTGAATGTACAATTTGCGAATAGCTTTTCATCCATAATTTTACAAAAATAAAAGTTTTACCGAAATGTTAAAAAAGTACAATAACCAGATAACGTACTCCTGCTGATAAAACAGTTACAAAAAAAAATTCCATTTTTATACAGATTTCACACTGTCAAATTCAAATCTTTCTTCAACAACTACATTATTAATTAAGATTTTTTTTCATAAAAATAGCACTAAGACCCATGCTTAAGTTTGAAATTATTTTTTATAGTAATTACGTGAAGAACGATCATACAGAAAATTATTACCAGCTTGTTAAATATGAATCTGATTTACAATTGCTTTGTGATCTTCCTGAAGAGATGTTCATTAAAAACAGGTAAATAAGTATTAAATTATTTTAAATAATACTCCGCCATCACACACACAAAAAAACTGACTATAGGCACATTTATCTCCCATTTCTGATATATAATTTCATAGAATACAAAGTATACAATGCCATGAAACCAGAAACACGGCAAAGCCATGAAAGCCCTGAAGCGATAACCTTTCCTCGAGTATGTGTAAACACGTACTGGCCATATGTTGTTCGGAAGGAATACAATTTGGAAATATATTTCGGAATCAGATAATTTTCCTTGTGTGCCATTCAAGGGCATTACTTGAAACGTGGCAGCCAGTCGTAGGTTGTCACATCTGGCTGTCGCAAGTTGATGTCAAATGTCGGGAGGGACTTTTCTTTCCTCGAGCATTTTTAGTTAAATAATTTTGCACATACTTTAATATGCAAATAGAGACTTTATAAACGTAAGCTCGCGCTAATCCTTATTCATTTCAAATACGGAGAGGTGCTAAAATCAATAAAAACTGGGGACCGAATGATACAATCAGCTCTGCGTACACACGCACTAGTTTCCTCGGAAAGCATGTGCGCCGAACGAAGAGAAAATGAAGGAGCTGACCAGTGACAAAACTCGCAAAACTTGAGCAAGATTTCAAGAGAGGGAGTTGTTATTTAAGTGGGAAAGAATAGTAAACTAAAAGTTACAAATGACGACCTCTAATTATGCGTTGCGTAAACTGAAAGTTACAAATGACGACCTCTAATTATGCGTTGCGTAAACTGAAAGTTACAAATGACGACCTCTAATTATGCGTTGCGTAAACTGAAAGTTACAAATGACGACCTCTAATTATGCGTTGTGTAAATTCAAAGTTACAAATGACGACCTCTAATTATGCGTTGTGTAAATTGAAAGTTACAAATGACGACCTCTAACTATGCGTTGTGTAAATTGAAAGTTACAAATGACGACCTCTAACTATGCGTTGTGTAAATTGAAAGTTACAAATGACGACCTCTAATTACGCGTTGTGGTCCAAAAATAGCGTAACAGAACTTTGAACGAGAACAAACTTTATTTACAAAAAAGTCAAACTTGCACGTCTATGTTGTCTGTTTGTGGGGTTTTTTTCTTTTCCTTTTAAAAACATAAGGGCTGATTTATTTTATTAGTCCTTGTGACGAAATCAAATATTCACAACTCAGTGTTTTTATATTCAATTGTGTTTCCATCGGATTAGAAGAGGTTCAATATGTCAGAGAAATTCTAACAGATTTATTAAACAAGTTAACTGGCACAAACTACGACTGAGTAAATTTCAGGAAACGATCCTGCAATAATAAACAGTTTACATAACTATGCCTTTAGAACATCAGTACGTAAATAGAGAAACAACGCACACGAAAGATGTACCATACATTTACCTCTTGTTTCACAGATTCAATAACGTCAAAGGGTGAAGTAGCGGGAACTGCTTGATAATCACAGAAGACTAGTGGACGGTTGTGAGCCGCAGAATCTCCTGAAGGCATTCTCGGACCACTATAAGCCACGTCTCATCCACTGGCTTTACAGCTGAAGAGAGTCAAGATGGAAAAAAAGAATACATTATTATTATGTTCATACATAAAGGAAATGAGAAGTTTTCGTAACAACTCTGACGTTTTTCTTAGTTCCTTAATTAAATATTATACTACTAACAACCGGTTTCGTGACGCGTCACTATTGAGACACTTAGTGTTTGTGCGTCACTTACGAGACACTTAGTGTTTGTGTGAAAGTTCAGTTCCCTGAAATTATAGAAAGCACTTTTTGTTTGTATTATACAGTTTGTTGGTGTGATTTAACATGCACGATTTTCTATATATATTACTTTATTACGCTAAACTTCTCTCGACAGTATTAATATACTAGCTTAAGTCTCAGTAACTGACAATATTTACGATTCAATACTTGCGTTCAAGTTCGGCATTTCTGAATTTATAGATTCTTATACATTCCCGATTCAGAGCTTATCGATAACCTCTACTTCAACAACAACAACAACAAAAGTCCTTCGTATCGGAAAGCTCGTTTCATACGAGTTAAGGAACTGTGTTTTTGAGAAGAGTTGCTGAAAAACGTTCTCCTTCTCTCGTCATCCTGAATAAATCGAGATAGTTTTAAATAGGTTTATCGCGAAAAAAAAAGATAGAGAGGATATTTAATGAGATATAACAGAGTCACTTAAGAGTCACTGCGAACTTGCCTATCTGGATAGCTTGTGTGTTTGTTTGTGTTGAATTTCGCGCAAAGCTACACGAGGGCTATCTGTGCTAGCCGTCCTTAATTTAGCAGTGTAAAACTAGAGGGAATGCAGCTAGTGATCACCACTCACCGCCAGCTATTGGGCTACTCTTTTTACCAACGAATAGTGGGATTGACCATTACATTACCATCCCCCCCACGGCTGAACCCGCAGATTGCGAGTCGAGCGCCCTAACCACCTGGTCATCATGCCACGCCACCTGGACAAAAAACTAAATAACAAGAAATTCTCTGGTGAATACTTGTTTGCATAAATCATTAATCTACAAACGTCTAATTTCTTGAGGTAATTTCGCCGAAATGAATAAATCGTCGCGATCCAGATGAGGCAGAAAAATTGGCGCAGTTTGGAATTAAGTTTTCACAAATTAAGCCCAGTTGCTTGCTTCAGATAAATCAGACCACTCATTGGAAATGCGAGAGCTTTTCCACGCTTCATTGTAAAATATAAAATGAACAAGATATGTTACCTTTAAACAACACGCATTTGCAAATCAACAAGTAGTCTTGTGTTGTCTCCATTTCCAATTCAGAAACGTATATATTAAACTCTGTTATCGTTATATTCGCACGCTTTTAAACCATGCGTTTATTAGAAAGATTTACGTGATTATATCGAGGACAAACATGCCCTGATTTCGTCAAGCCTTAGTGTTACACCTTTAATATTAGAATAAAGCAAACAATGAGTTTATGTGTATGATACGGATTCTTTGACATTGAATTGAGTAATATAAATATTTAACATAACTAACAATTATCTTGATTCCTACCATTGTTTACAGGGGCGCGGGTTAGCCTTGAAGAAGAGCTTTTCATTTCAGAGCTGGCGAGGAGGGTTCGAATCCATGCCATATCATTAAACATTCTTTGTACTTTAAGTTTAAGCTGTGGGCGCGTTAATCCCTTAACGTGGATGGGCGCTGCTACCTATGGACCTTCGGGTAGCCTTACTAGTTTTGCAATACGTACATACAAAATACAGTTGTTTATTTTAACTGCGATACACATTCGAGTGCGCGTTCACACGTAAGTTTATGTTGTACAAAATGCGATTTCTGATGAAAACAATACACTAAAATCGTTCTGTTAATGAGAATAATCAGGTTGTAAAACACTAGTCTAGTTTTGAGCCTCAGCTATCTAAACACAATACTGGTTCAGTTCCCTATGATAATGTACAGCGCTAGTATAAAAAAAAAGTTAAATTCTACACGTGTACATATACAGAAGTTATTGAACGTCAAATATAGGCCATGCTACATATGAAAACTATCAACCTGTGAACAGGTTTCCTGGGTGTAAATCCTAGTATCTTCTGGTAGAAACAGAAGTAGAAGTCAACAACCGTTTGTTCAATTGTTAGAACTTTGGCAGTAAAAGTATATGTATAGAGTAAATAACGTTTAAGAAGCCTTCTGCGAATAAATCTGCTTTCTTCGCTCCCGCTCAAAATAGCTAATGGTAGTCATAGCAACGGGCATCGTGAACAAAATCCATTTCCTTCGTTCCAAATGTAAGATGAAATTTAATAAATCGAGATTCAAGAGTTAGTGGATGTCCAGAAAATTGTAGAACCGCTAACAATTACGTGTACTTGAAAAAAAACAAAAAAAAACGTTTGCTTCTCTTGCCAATAGAGAGGTAATCTCTTAGATATGCCAGTGTCAGGAAACTCACCAAAATGTTTTCTTATTCTTA
>NW_013666582.1:183266-188538 GCF_000517525.1 Limulus polyphemus | reverse complement strand
ACGTAAAGTAGATAGATATCACACACACAGACGTAAAGTAGATAGATATCACACACACACACGTAAAGTAGATAGATATCACACACACAGACGTAAAGTAGATAGATATCACACACACACACGTAAAGTACATGCATTTTACGAATAGGCAAAAGTCTGAATGTTTTTAAAAGATGCTCCCTATTATCCGATTACAAACACAGTACATCATACTGTGTAAAGCATTAAAAGATTAATTTGTATACTTAGTGCACATTATTGACTAACTCAATGTTTCTGCTGTTACATCACTCAAACATTGGGTAAAATCACTCGTTTTATATGTAAAAGACACAAGGGGACCTAGCAGAGATTAGTGTGAGTGTTTATAGCATTGATTGTATTTCAATACATACAAGGGGACCTAGCAGAGATTAGTGCGAGTGTTTATAGCATTGATTGTATTTCAATACATACAAGGGGACCTAGCAGAGATTAGTGCGAGTGTTTATAGCATTGATTGTATTTCAATACATACAAGGGGACCTAGCAGAGATTAGTGCGAGTGTTTATGGTATTGATTGTATTTATGTTTACCCCCCCCCCCCGTGTGTGTAAATCGTTCGTATGTTATTAGGGACCCTGCAGCCAGCAAAGTAATGAACCCACAAGTAAAGCAATTTCGTGCATAAATAGCTTAAACAAGCGTGCTTTAACAATCGTTGACCCTTGGGCCCTTTAACAATTTTAGGGTTAACGAAGCAACGCAATTTTTTATACACTACGTCAGACAATTTTTTCTAAGTTGATGATAAAAGCATATTTACATTTACACGTCAATCCATCCCAACTAACATCACTAATACCTAACGACATAACTGCGAGCGAACAAATGATTTTCTGTTTGCTTAAGCTCACAGCTATACAATGGGCTAACTATCTACGCTGTCCAAACGAACGATAAACCTGGAATATGGATGTGTACGAAGACATTCATCGTAGAGCACGTTCGGTGAATAAATGACGGCCTATGTTTAAAATATGGTAGACTACGTAGTAAAGTTTACAAGCAAATGCTTTGCCTATTGAATGATTGCCGCTCCTTTATGGGCTTGTTTAAAGTAAGGGATGGTCAATGTGATTCCATGTTGATTTGGCTACATTGGACTTATAATGGCTCCCTTTTATGTTGGTTGAATGGTTAGTTGTTATTAGCAGGCAGCTTGAGGGTACTTGGTGATCATGTTAATATAACAGTAGATCTACTCACAACAGGTCTCTGACAGAAGACGATAAGTCGTTATTTCAAAAACAGTTTAATATAGTGTTTGCTACTTTCAACTTTTTACTGTACATTGATATTTCACATCGAAAACATGAAAAATACATTCCATGCACCCACCCACAAAACAAACATATCTACATATCTAATCGGGGGATTATGCCTAGCTTTATTTTCGTTTTGTTATCTGTGTTATGCCAAATGCTGGTATCAGAACTCGATTTTTAATGTTATAAGCCTTGAAATACCGCTGAGCCTTTTAAATGCAGAATAATAAATTTTTAACGCTACAGATTGCTGTATCAGTAACCTTATGGATCTTTGGAGCGAACAATTATTTTTTGTTGTTTTCTTGAGTATTGTTTTGTTGAAGTTCGCACAAAGCTACTCGAATTAAGGCCGAAAACGTTAACAGCAAAGGGACCTAATTGACGATTCAGTGCATTCTACTCATTATCAATTTGTTTCCTTATAAATTGATTTATGGTGTTATGCACTACTAGTCAGTTGGTTATATAGATTTGGCTTCACTAATTTACCAGTTTATTTTAGACCTTACCACTATAGCTAGTTTGATGTTTATTAGAAGTTATTAACACTAACAAGAAAGTATAAAACTATAATTCAAAGTTGTATATTTTAATAATAATAATAATAAAAGAACGCAATATCGTGTATAGCAATAACTGAAAAACCACAGTAAACGGAACAAACTCTCAGGAGTCTGATGTTAAAGAAACTAGTTTCGACACATTCGTGCGTCCTTTTCAGTCTCGCGTTGTCTGAAGAGGACGCACGAATGTGTTGAAACTAGATTCTCTAATAGACTTCTGACAGTTTGTTCCGTTTAATGTGGTTTTTCATTAATTATATATTTTAGCAGACTGGAGATGAATTTGCAGTCAGTGCTCAATAGGACTGTTTAGGATACGTTATTTACCCTTAACTTCCATGCGACCCTATTATGAGGAGGAGTACGAATATTTGGCTGGTGTGTTCCTCACTCTTCTTATGTTAATTTTTAAGTTTATAAATATCAAAGAAGTGTCATCAGTATAACTTACGAATACGAGGTCTTTAAATACTACAGATGAGATGCGTAATGACTTCAAAACTAGACAAAGCGGTTTTTAAAGGCATGATAATTTTATGACTTGGTTTAGCTCCTTTATGTACTTTTACGTACATATTACTTTCGCATAAGAAATAGTTTCAGTTACTTGCATGTAATTACTCCCCCACCACCACCCACCACTGTGAAACACATTTATCCAAGATTTTCCTTGGAGAAATAACGAGCATTATATATAATATCATACAAACTTAGTAAGCGTTATTACACGTTGATGTTTATGGTTTCATTTTCAGTTAGACAAGTTTAGGAAATGTAGCCCAATTCGGTCTTGCGTTTTGTAATATGGCAGACGATTTTTGTAAAAACATAGACTCACGTTACATTTCCGAAAGTTTTGGGCACTTTATTAAAGTGCCTTGGGTGATCAGAAACAAAAACTCATAATATTAATGTACAATAAGACTACACACTGGTTATTGTACACGGTTTCAAATTATCATGTTACTTAACCATCAATATTTTGTACAAAATTCTGATGCAAGCCTAGCCTACCAAGTATAATACTTTTAAAGTACAGCGTAGCCCCGTTACAACGCGATCGTTGAGGTTCATAAAATGTTATCGCGAAACAAGCGGGGTCGCGCTAAATCGGGGTTTTGTAAATATACATTTAAAATATTAAAAGCTATTAGCATGTAAACTATAACGAGGTTATGGTTACGAGATCGGTCCCAGGGACCGAGCCCGTGTCGAAAGAGTTAGTGACCCATCGCGTTATATCCGAATTTGCGTTAAATCGGGGCGCGTAAAATCAGGGTTTCACTGTATTGTATTTAATCCTTCTTGTGATTTTTGCCGGGTGATACGCCAAACTAACAATACTTCCAAAATTTTCAATTTTGTTTTAAATGATCATTTTATCGCAATTCTTGATATTCTAATTTATTGGCATACCACCTGACTCTAAGCTCTCACATATAATTGTAGAATCGGCACACAAAAAAACACTCATAAAATGAGGAATTAGTCGATGAGTACACTAACTGTATTGCACACTTTCAAAACTGGTTACTGCTTCTCTTAGAAATGACGCATACTACAATAAGAGAACTTCTAAAGGATCGTTAATTGGACCAGGAAGTGACAAATCTACACCTTGCATTGATCGCGTCTGGTAACTAAATTAGTCCATTCCCGATATCCTGCAAGTAGAATACATAGGAAACGATCGAATGGGAGAGCTAGGTACAGTCTGGGTAAGCCTATGAAAAATAGCACAGAACTTATTCTCTTTCACAAAAACAAAAACACAATACATGTTCGATATAATTCAAAATAGAGTAGAAACACAAAACTTTTTAAACAACTTAAAGTTTGGAGACTGCTTGAATGGGTAATGAACTTTTTTTTTATTACAAATGTACAACGTTTATCATCATCATGTACATTAGGTTATCGAAAGTTGTACATTTGTTTGACTTGTAATAACATTTTTCCATTCATTCCGTCCCTAAACTTTATTGTATAAAAGTAGTATCCTCGTCATCAAGCTTACTTAACTGTCATTTATTTTAAAAGAAAAACTTTTTCAACGTAAATATCTATGGAACTATATGCATAGGATCTTAGAAATGAAAATCAATCATCTGAAGTTCTTTATGATAGATCTACTGTCTCATATTCCATTTAAACATTGCTAAAATCCTGGGTTCGACTTTTCGCGGTACACAAATCATTGATAGTCCGTTACGTAGATTTGGGCTAACAACAAAAATGCAAGCAACTTAATCATCATACCTTATGAATACCAAAGTTCTTGCCCGGTATGGCCAGGTGGTTAGGGCGCTTGACTCGTAATATGAGTGTCGCGGGTTCTAATCCCACCAAATATATTCGCCCTCTTTCAGCCGTGGTGGCGTTATAATGTAACAGTCAATCCCACTATTCGCTGGTGAAAGAGTAGCCTAAGAGTTGGTGGTGATGACTAGGTGCCTTCATTCTAGTTTATCGCTTTAAAATTAGGGACGGCTAGAGAAGATGGTCCTCGTGTAGCTTTGCGCAAAATTCAAAAACAAACCTTTTAATATCGTGATATTTAAGGTACATGGATCATGGCTAAAGTGAATAACACTAGTTTTTCTGTACGTTAGTTGAAATTTTGGTCCAAATAAACAGATTAAAAAATAATAAATACGTGCTTTAAAAACGTGATTCTATATTTGCTTTATGCGGTGTTTGGGTATTAAACTTTTCGTGCAAAGCTACACAAGGACTATCTGCAAATAGCCAACTATTAATTTTGAACTGATAAACTAGAAGAAAAGCTGCTAGTCAAAAAAATTCACTGTTAACTCTTGGGACACGCTTCCAAATATTAGGGTTTCACTGTCACTCTTATAATGTACCCAAGGCTCCAACGTGCGGAGCGCGATTTGTGTGTGCGGGGGAGTAACATTTTCTTTATTTACTTTTGAGTTCAAAAGTCTAGTATTAAGATTATTTGCTTACATGTTATTTTTATTGTAGCATCGTTTTTTGATATATACTGCAACTGTATTATATGTAATAAATAAGTGTGTTAAAGAAGAGAACACACTCAAATGCAGTTATGACAGCTGACACTAAGTTCTGCATCACCGGGATCTTAAAATCCTGCATGTCCTGCTGTCTAGTTTGCAAATAAATGAATTTTTACTGTACTTTCACGCACAACTTCTGAGCTCCTCTTTATGCATAAGAAAACATTTTCCACACAGTTATTTATGACAGAAAAATGGAGCTTTGCTAAAAGAGGATTCGTATGATTTGCTAGAAACCTATTCAGTTTGAAAAAAAAAGAAATATGTAGATGAAATTAACCATACAGGAGTATTAAAAAATTATGAATTTTAAAATGAAAGTACGGATCCTGCTATAAAAAGTAATGAAAACAAGAA
>NW_013666582.1:179286-183245 GCF_000517525.1 Limulus polyphemus | reverse complement strand
GTAATTTTGGTCTAGCTTTTATTACACTTATCTGTAGGTCCAAAATTAAAGGATTTACTATTTTATTAAATTTGTTGTATTGTGGTTTTAATTCTTGTTTCATTACTTTTTATAACAGGATCCTTACTTCATTTCAACATACATTCATAGTTTTTTAATACTCTGGTTTGTTTACTTTTTATGTTATATCCTTACCTTTAGAAACTGTCTCGTGTCTATCCATAGATATGTAGCGCCATCCGTTGGGTTGAAAAGATATTTAAGTACGTGCATATGTTTACCATTTATATTATACCTGTGTAGAAATGAATTTTTATCGCAATATCAAAAGCGGATACCCACAGACCAGTCAAGTAAGTTGGAGAAATATTCAGAGCAGTCTAGGCGCTAGCCTCGCTGACGTGATCAGGTGGATATGTAGTAGACGAAAAAAGTTGCCGTTTTAGAAATTATTTTAATTGTTATACCCGAAATGTTAGCGACTTTTTTATCGTATTATTAGTTAATATGCGCATAATATACGTAAAAAATACTTTGAATGGTTGGTTTTTCGGCGTGTGAACTACTTGATATCCTTGTCGATCCTTACTATTAAGTACTACCGTACTCAAAACTAAGTAACGTTATATCAAACCATATCTTGCCTTGAAAAACTTAGTCGAGATTGCCTAAGGCTTCTAAGTTTACCAAAGAGCAGTGGTCCCTTTTCTGGAAGCTTCTTCTAATAAGATAAAATGCTTTAACAACCCTGTTATAAAAGAAACTCATCACAGTCAAGTTGCATGTACTTTTTAACATACACATCAGAAACCAGTGAGCAATGGCAATCATATAGTATATGCAGGCCTAATCCAATTAACTTTAACCCAACCGAAACGGGTCTTCCAATGATCACGAGTCTAAGGTCATGTCATCAAGTTTGTAGGCTCGTATTTTAAAGTTTATTCAACTAATATTTTATGAATGTATATCAACAAATTTGGTATCAAATTGTAGATAATTCAAATTTTAGTATTATACATTAGGTAATTTCTTAATTTAAAAGTAAATATTAAAAAAAAACGTAATATCGTTTTTTTGTGTGTCACGTGATATGTTGAATGCAGCATTGGTTCAAATTAGATGTTTGTTATGTCCAAATACAAATTCTACAGTTTCTTACGGATTAGATAATCAAACTATCGATACTGTTAAGCTAGAATATAAGATAAAAACCTTCTATATTTTCTATTTTCTGAGATATTAAAAGGCTTGCTAACGAACAGTGGTAAACCGTGATGAGCAAAGTTTTCAAAAAGACTGTAACGCCAGCAACTGGCGATTATTGTCCTGCCAGTCATACTTTGAACATGCTCTGTCCTGGCTCCGTAACCAATTTTTTTCTGGGGGGTCTCTTTGCCCCATTTTAGTTAATTTTTAAATATTTTGTGATTTCGTATTTATTGATAACGACTAATTTATTGTATTTTTCCTTCCAAGATTAAGATTTCCATGATGTATTTACGTTTGCTAGTAATGTAATTAGCACTTAAATACAATCGTTTTATGTTGTAATGGATTTTGTATATTACAATTAAGAGTAATATACCTAGTATTTAAATGCATTGGAAATCATTTTTGACCATCTTATAATTTTTGATATATTGATGTATTTCATTTCTATATGAGCATGTATCATAAAATACAGTTAGAAAGTAAGGTAATTTATCCCGCACAGTGACCCACAACTAAGTATGGCCGTGAGCCAAATTAACCCACTTGACACTCAGAAACTCGCACCGAATACATCAGTTTTTGAAATGGTTGTGACTGATGCGAATGAATTATAAAATTCAACCTTTTCAAAGGATGTTTTTTTTATTGGTTGCTTATCTCTCATACTCGATACAGTTTCCAATAAATGCTCAAATTCTGGTTTTAAAAGTAAACATTTGGACTAATGATAGTATTACGTACAACTGTGTGGAGGTTTACTAGTTATTTTTTCGTATTTTACACAGACAGATAAACACAGTCTAGTTCGCAAGAATCCGGGTTACAGATGCATGAGCAATAAAATAACTCCCTTATACGTATTAAAGGCATGTCAGTTATCTCATTTCTAATTGGATATCCAAGTATGTTGAGAAGTGAGGATACTCGGTATCTATAGCGAAAACTAAAACCCAACCTTTAAATACGAAAAATTAGGCTTCAGCACAGCTGTTCTTAAGCTACATTTTTCATTCCCTACGAAAGATTTACTACAGTTGCAATGTGGCGCGTCAGAATTTCTAAGCGTTTAAATTTGGGAAAAATAAAATGTTGAGACATCAATTTATTGTTTATAATCCAAGTTTTCTGTTACTTTTGTTTTGACATAAAAGTAATAATATATCATTAACTGCAAAGTTTATACGAGATTTTTAAACATTTTTCTGTGACTTCAATTTCAGTGTGGTAATCCCTAAATTTACAACGCGATTAATAAGCAATTACGACGCCTCGTAATTACAACTCTTACCACCAGCTGTGGTTATATCATTACACCAAATATACATTATTATAAAATGACATCTGGGATTCTTGGAAGTAGTCTTGCTTATACATCATTTTAAGCATACAAACATATTCCATAACTCCACCACAATTTATCATTTAACATAATTTATTTGAGCTTGATTAATACATAGTAATAATAATAAGCATTATGTTATCACCTAAAACCATCAATACACACCCGTTTGAAGCATTAATATTCAAAGAAAACTGCTGAACAAGTTACACAGTACGAACTGCCACACCCTCGAAGATGCAAAGATCCTACAGGTTGATATCTTTCCATTGATTCACATTTTAATCCAGTTTCGATATCATTATATACTCCATATATATTTTGGTTGGTTGACCATCTTGATTGAATTCAGTTCCAAATTCACCCTTATCACAAACATGCGTAATACGTGTGCGGAAATTATATTAACAATACCAACAAAATATTTACTGGTGTCTTAGAGCGCGAATATTTGAATTTCTATTATAAAGACCATTATAATTCCACTAAGCCGACGATGGTACATTGCAGCATGCATGAAATATCATGGCAACGTGAGAAGTTCCACTATTAAATTTGTTAACAATTTTCGGACACTTTGGATATTTTTCAGCAGCTCTTTCACTGCCATATGCACATTAAAGTCTCTCTCTCTCTATCTACATATAACGCTAACACGCGAGATTTGAATTCTATATCACCAATTAGGCAAGAGTATTTATTCCCATTCAATCTTCCCAATTTTACGAGTTTCAAATATCGGATAGATAAATAAAAAAAGCGTATTTTGGTTTATTATGTATCTAAAAAGAATATGTATATACTGGGCATTGTGATAGTTGTTCATCTCGAATACTAAAATTAGAACGTAAATCTTCAAGTTGGTCTATGTTCTGTGGTTACATCAACGATGGAAAGTACTTCAGACTAAAATGGCACATAACTAAGAAAACAAGAGGGAATCCTCAATAGCCGCGGCACTTGAAATTCTTTTAAGCAGGCCTAGAGTAAATCAATATATGAGACTTTTTTTTTTATATTAGCTACATTTTTGTGTAACAGCAATACGAAGCGTTGGGCGCGCGTATACCCGATTCGATTTTATTACTCATCAGGATCTCTACTAGTCTACCCCTCACATTGAAATTCCTTCAAGTAGGATTAGAGTAAATTAATCTCCGAGCCCTAGGGCGTGGTTAAATAAATCAATCGAAAGGGTTTGACCTTCTGAGTCCAAAACTGTAATTAGATCTCAAATCGGTCAAGAGATGACCGGGGCTATGAGCTAAAAATTTGTACTTGGAAAATTCAGAGCCGTTTTGTGAGCCGCTATGCCGCGGCTAAAAAAACATTTGATTTGACTAAAATGCTTCAAATGGTATATATATATATATATATATATATATATATATATATATATATATAT
>NW_013666582.1:173353-179070 GCF_000517525.1 Limulus polyphemus | reverse complement strand
TTGACTTTATTGTTTCAATACTTTTTGTAACATTAAAACTTTCTATATTACTATAGCTAGCTAGGTAAGTATATATCGATCCTTACTTATCTTTATAAAATTTATAAAGTTTTTTTATTATTATACTTGTTTGTTTCCTTTTAATTAGCCATATTTTTGTGCGCCAGCAATACCAAGCGTGAGGCGAGCGTATACTCCATTCGATTTTACTCAAGATATCTCTCTACTAACCTACCCTCAAATCTAATTATATGCCCAAATTAATGAATCGTCCGTTTCATATATATCTCCTAGTATCCTTTTCGGTACAAGAAAGAAATAATTGGGACCCCAGACGTAGGACTGCAGTGAAAGAAGCAGAGTAATAAGGTTTGTAATTGTTTATGTACGCTTGTCTGGAAAAGTCACTTACTTACTCACTTAGGAGAAAATTCGTTCAAATACAGAAATTTTGATACACTTCATAAACATTTATATAGCGATTTCGGTTGCTTTATAAATACAATCAGCTATATTTTCGTTCAGCTAATACTGTGAAATAGTCATTGTTAATATTCAGACATTTCAAAGGTGGTTTTAAACGGGCGAATTTTTATGGCCAACATTTTGTTTTATGACCATCCCTACTATTAACGATATTACCAAAATAAAAAGTTTTAAACATAAAAACGCCAGTTTCTAATACTATAACTACAATATTGCAACAAAATAAAAACATGATGAATTTAATACGTAAATACTTTAACCTTGCTTTCAACCGAACAACTGATTACTTTATTTTCAAAACGTCCGCACACAGCCTAAATATTCACTAGAATAGCTCATTCTGCTTCTGGTAATGACATTGGCAGCTCAAACTGCATGATATAGTACAATTACGATGTTGCCAACCGGATGTATCGCACGACTGCATCCACTAGTGCCATCTTAAGAATTAGTCGATAAACAAATTCCTCATTAGTGATTCATCAATGTTACTTTCACCTGAGTGGGTTTGGTTTAAGTCTGGGAAAATGACAAACACGACAGATTAAAGGCTATATCTTTGGATATGTTCGTGTTTTACATGCATGAATAGTAACTAAGACATTGGAAACAAGTGAAATAAAAATACACAAATAAGGTATCTGTTGGAATGGAAAATTGGCAGTCCTCAATGAGATTTAAATCCTATCTGGTTATCACACGTTCTAAGCTATAACAAAGTTTCAGATTTGGCAAAGTAATATTACTGAATTTTGAAACAAACACATTTGTTTTGATTGTTTGTTGGTTTCAGAATTTTCGCACAAAATCACACAAGAGCTCCGCGCATACTACCTGTCCCTTATTATAAAATGATAGATTAGCGCATACCCGTCCCTAATTTTAAAATGATAGATTAGAGGGAAGGCAGCTTATTAATAGCATTCACACCAAGTTCTTTGGTTAGTCTTGTCTGACTGGTTTGGTTTGAAATTCGCGCTAAGCCACTCGAAAGCTATCTGCACTAGTCATAAACTCTTGGACTACTCTCTTAACAACAAATAGTGGGATTCACCGTCACGTTATAATGCCGCCACGGCTGACGAACCCGCAGATTACGCTTGTCTGATTGAACAGTGGGATTCAAACGTTACTCTCATAGCGCACCGACACCCCCAAGGAGTGAAGTGTGTTTTTGTAGGAAGGGGACGAGAACCATAAACCCTCATGTTTAGAGTCAGGTACCATCCGGCCCAGAATTGGTTTGGATCCGACATTGTAAGGAAAGCTATGAATATAGATACGATTATGCGTAATCTATAATAAAGTACACGTTACAGTATAACAGAAAATGAACTATGATAGCTTGAATAGCTCATCAGATAGCCGCGGTTAATTTTCAAAGGATCGAATTAAATGGATTAATTTTTTTTAGAAATTAATGGAACTTTAAAAGATTTATTTGATAAAAAACCTTTGGAAGAAAAATATTTGACATTTTGAGTGTTTAGCTAAACATTTATGTCAATAAATAACTTACTTTCAAGCCTGAAAGTGACTTCGAATATGTCCAAGCAGAGTAACAAAGATATTGCCTGGTTTCCAAGCAGAGTAACAAAGATATTGCCTGGTTACTACTATAAGAATACATTGTAATCACCAATGGAAAGAAAAGTTGTATCAGGCAGGTGGTAGCACTGCCTTTTAGGTATGACTAGGATTGTTGATCGAAATGGTACTTTAAATATGTCTTCAATAGGTCATCAGAACTTTACAATACTATACAGAGTTCCCTTTCATAATAATACGTATGTAATGACTGAGTCACATGTTCTGGGAATGTGTGTAAATATCATAGCAAAAAGTTTGAATGTCTTGTTATTCTGCTTCTTCTATATTACAATATAACTCAAAAACCAAAACAATGGTGTCAACCAATTTCACTGAGGTGACAGTTTCAAACGGAGTGTCCGCTTTTATAACTATTATTAATAAATAGTAGGAATTTTAAAAATCATAATTCTAGTGTAAACGAAGTTATCATTACCCCTTGAAGTTAGCTTTTTCACAAATATCTGATGTTCCTATAAAAAGCTTAAGTACAGGGTGAAATAGGAATTACTAGCCAATAATAGATAAACAATAAATATTACAGTTGGAACCTCGTTGTATTTAGAACTTGTTTATAAATACAACCTTCCTATGCCTATTAAAACACTGCATTAAGAAAACAAGTAAATAAAACATTTTCAAGAACGAAAGTAAATGTACAGATGGCTAATATCAATCCTTCAAAAACAATGTAAACAAGATATTAGGGATGACATCTGCATCACCCCCTACATAATAGCACAGGTACACAGTGTAGTAGAATGTAAAGTGACAAAAATAGGATAAATTAAACTCGATTGTGATTGAATAGTTATATATATTGCCATTTGTTAATTCTTGCCTGTGCTATTATGTAGGGATGATGCAAATGCCATCCCTACTATCTTGTTTGCAAACTTTTTGAAGGTTTGATATTAGCCATCCCAACATTTACTATTTTTTAAGTTTTGTTTCCTTACTTGTATAATTGCAACTGTACAATAAGTTCCAATATACTGCTTTACAAAATAGGGCACGATGCAAACTCCCAGCTACTATACTGAAGGGCGGGAAGTTCAGGGTTCGTGTCCACCATTATAACGAAGGTCAGTCACCTCTGCTGTTTTTCACCCGATCAAAAATGTTTAGCTAATCCTCAGCTGAAGTATTTGTAACGTACAAGGTTCGAATCTGCCAAATACTTGAACAAATTCGAGCCTACTCAGTGATACAGATCACACGTACACCACACGGGCTGGAAAAACACCCTGGTGACCAGATGCCAGACATCTGCCGGATAAATCGACATGAAAAAAATAGTGGATTATAACCACGTAGATATCATGTCACGTTCATCTAATGCGTCGCTAACAAGCAGCAACTTTCGTATGCTAAACTTAGATGAAAGAAACATCCGAAAGCCCATTATTTTATTTTTTTAAATATTCGATATTTCCTAGAGGTTCACTTCAAAGCAATAACGTATTATTTATGTCAATAAAACACAACTTATAAAGTATGACAAATAATATTTGATAAATGCAACTTTTTTTTCCTTCCAGGCGTGTACCCAGAAGTTTGACCACTAGAGATGAAGTATAAAAAGCCCTCCGTCCAGAGCTACGACGTAACGAGAGAAGCAACTATCTACATCAAGGTGTGGCAATTCTTAGGTTCTGAATTTTCAGCAAGTGTTTGTTTTGTTTTTCAATTTCGCAAAGCTACACGAGGGCTATCTGCGCTAGCCGTCCCTAATTTAGCAGTGTAAGACTAGAGAGAAGGCAGCTTGTCATCACCACCCACCGCCAACTCTTGGGCTACTCTTTTACCAACGAATAGTGGGATTGACCATCACATTATAACGTCCCCACGACTGAAAGGGTGAGCATGTTTGGTGTGACGGGGATTCGAACCCGCGACCCTCAGATTGTGAGCCGAGCGCCCTAACTACCTGGCCATGCCGGGCTTAATCAGCAAGTGTCAATCACTGATTCGAAAAACTTATTCACACTAAAGTCCCTAGACTCGGGGGATTCAAGCAAATTAAAAAAACATTACGAGTATAAGATATACACTTTAATAACATTTCTTGCATTTGTGGGTATTTCACACAATAACTTGTACTGTGCCACAAAATATAATATTTTCTAAATTTCTGTCTTGCGTGCCACTTGAAGGCACGCGTGCCGCGGGTTGACCACCTCCGGTCTTGTTTTTGTTTTTCTAACCAAATTAAGTAAAGCTTCAATACCACGCTGCACATTTTAGTACATGTATATCAAACTGACATACTACAATTCAGAATGTTGTATTTTTGTTTTGTTTTTTACAAATTCAAAACATCTTCAAGATTCAAAACTCATTTCCCATTATCTTACGCAGTTCTTCCAATTTGTAAATGCAAGAATGTCTGTCTTCCCAAAATGAGCATTTTAAACTACTCAGAATACTGAGAATTTGAAATATAGAAATTTAATGTTTTTTTATAATCATAAGCCTATGTCATTTTGAAATTTTACACGCGAGCATTACAATAATAAGTTACAAATTTTACTGCTTTTAATTATATTTCATGCAATAGCTATTTGAATAAGATAACACAATGTAATAACTAATCATCGGTATCTTTATTTGTACTTTCCTCAGTTTACCTTCACAAGGTCTTTCACAATAATAAAAACATCAATGCTTGTACTCGCTTATCAAATACTTTGTTCACAATATTCTTGTTTAACAGCAAATTCAGTACCAATTTTTTAACATATAATTTATATGCGCCTTTTGTAACCTTTAGTACTTTTGGTGCTAAGTTCAAGTGAAAAATACAATTCTTATATACTAAGATATGTATCATAAAAGTTCGAGAAATGTATTTTATCTGTCAATTTAAAAAAAAGCAATATAAACACAAAATAATTTCGCTAGTTGGGTTAAGCCTAATGGGATGAGTATATATCTTAACGGCAAGGAAACAATTGCCCGTACGTTGTAAATCTAAAACAAACTAGTTAAGCGTCATTAGGTTCTGTATCGATTTGTCAGTTAAAGTGTTTTAAATTAGTTTTCGATGCTGTGGGGCTCTTCTGAAAGCGACCTCTTTAAAAAGAAATGCGATTGTAGAAACAAAACGGATACTCCTGTATTTTTCAACCAATCTATCCAAGTGCGGCTACTTTTAAAACAATTAGAAATCGTTTAATATCTCTCGTCGTTCACGAAAAATTGATTGCAATAATTTATAAAACTACAGTAAAGCTTTCATAATTTTTTTTCAAGTCTTAATGTCAGTATATTAAACAAATGAAGGAGACGATGTTTAAGTACAGTATCTCATGGCCCTTCAATTCATTACAAGCTTTATCTAAATCCCTGTACAACGAAAAATGCTTTTCAAGAATTATCCTAGGCAGTTATAACACCAAAGTGGCTCAAGAAACTAACTCGTTAGAACAATGGTGACTGGTTAAACAAAAACAAGTTTCTCCTCGGGTTATTTCAAGATTCAGTTTTTAAATTTAATCTTATCTGACATTTAATGGTTAGAGACGGCTTGAATGGGTAATGAAGAAAAACTTTAATATAAGTTTAACATAACAGCAAATGTACAACGTTACAAGGTTTTGTCATCATCAGGTACCTTATATATTAAAGTTTTTCTTCAT
>NW_013666582.1:165088-172649 GCF_000517525.1 Limulus polyphemus | reverse complement strand
GTAGGTTTTGATCCAAACTAAATAACAGTAAATCTTTTTTTGATTTACGGTATTTTCTTATTTTGATGTTTTGAGCTCTTCTGTGTTTAGAACAATATATACTAATTTTTAAAGTATCAAATTGAATTTTTGTTCAATAAAAATCTTTCAAATGCGACTGTAGCTTTTTTTCCCCAAAACTTTGTCTTCAAAATAAGGGTGCGTCTTATATTCCAAAAAAATACGCTATATTATTATAAATATATGGAAAATAATTCTTTGTTAGCAGTAATATAGCTCTTGGTTGATAGGGTGAGGTTAGCAGTAATATAGCTCTTGGTTGATAGGGTGAGGTTAGCAGTAATATAGCTCTTGGTTGATAGGGTGAGGCAGTACAAAAATTCATATTTCTACTACATTTTAACGCCCAACTTTTACTTGATACCTTCCCTGAAGTTTTAGTATGTATGGGGGGGGGAGGCACTGAGTTTCGCCAAATACGTTCATGTTATATTCCTGTTGGTTGTAATTTTTAAAGAGAACACAAAAATGAGCAAATCTATTGACTTGGCCAATTACTCTAAAGGAAGTGGGAGAAAGATTACGTAATTCATGATAATTATTATACGCTTATGCTAATGTTTTATAACATTCAGTCTGTTTGACATCAAACGCATGCGCACTACGGCTAAAGGTACAGGATGTTGACAAGATGGGATTTAGTAACAAACTGAACCTTAAAATTTGGTTGTCCGATCTACAAACTCATTACCTAAGCAAGGATTTCGAAGACTAGCTAACCTATTTTAAAACACGCAATATAATATAAAAACCACAAGAAAAAATTATTCGGAGCAAATATACAACTCAACAAGTAAAGGGGGTTCTTACAGCCTCGAAACTTCATCAATAACTTGATTCCACCAAACACTTTACAATCAAAACATTTATTGTACTGTATTTCACAAACATTCTGCTATAGAAGTATGAGATAATGTTTAAAAAATGTTAAATGTTACGTAAAGAACTACAAACAGTGCAATTTATCTAAGGAAATGCGAGTCTTATATTCAATATATATATATGAAATTCTGGTACATTTTGTACGTAGGAAACACCTTCACAAAAATCATCTATTTTCTTAATCGTCTTCATATAAACGAGCTGCCATGTCACGACTCGCACATATTCAAACCTTATAGCTCAAGGTTCGTAAATACACTCGGTTTGAGTTATGCGGTACGATTGTGGCTGCTACCCGAGACAACGACTACGTTTGTTTTTATTTTACCAAGGACTGTACACAATTTGTGGGGGCTTCAGACGTACGTAGAATTCCAAAGAAGCTACTAAAAACGTTCACAATGAATATTCTGTCTCTTAAGCGTTTACATCAAGGTGACAAACCTTTCCAAGCTTCTCGGTGGGAATCAGAAAAAGAAGTAAAAAACATTTGAAATAAAATATATCTGAATGACGAATAGTAATCTTCTATCTTAAAAAAAACGGGGGGTGGGAGAATGGCACACACAGTACGAAAAAAAACGGGGGGGAGAATAGCATACAACGTAGAAAAAAAAAGCAGAAAACACATCACGATAGAAAAAGAACAAACGAGCTTGTTTATTTTCCCCATTCTTCAATTTCTTGTTTTTATTTTCTACTTGTTTAAATGGGAAGCTTGTCGAACATTAAATAAAAAGCATACACTAATCGTGTACTTATCATAAAAACAACGTTACGTTAAATATTATTTTCGTACCAAGTTGCCAGTATAATTTGCATTAATTGTGAGAAAGTCTTTCCCTGAAGCAGCTGAGCACAGTACTGTCAACTAACTACACAACAAGTAGTTGAAATACGCTATCAAAGGAATGCTGGTAAAAAAATGGCACCAGTAACAATGCTAAGTGAAGTGAGGAACAATTTCTTCTCAAGAAGGATAAATATACAGCAAAACTTTGAGGTTTTATATAGTAATTTTTCTTCGTTTTATATTAATAGACACAAATCATAATTTATCGGAAACCCCTATTATTAAAACATCTTAAAGCAATCTTACTTATTACTTGCATGAAATTAATAACATTGTTTATAAGCTCACTCAAAATTCCCGTTCACCTCTTGAAATGTTACCGAGTAAAAAAAGCCAAAGATATCAAACAGTTTACACAACTGCCACAGTGAAACACTTGTAATGTTTTAAAGGTCACATTATTAAGATTCTATATAGCTACCCTATATTTACATCAAATTAATATTAATTTTCCTATCAAGTTTAAGCAAACAACTAGTAAACGAAATTGAATAAATCCAGACTTTTTCGTACTGAGATAAAATGATAATCAAACTATCTACGTTACATCCATTTTCTTTGTGCACATTTTCTACCTCCCATGATGAAAATACTTTTACCTGACATCGACCTCCAATGGTATTGACACAAATAACATTAGTCATAAATTTGGGATATAATAATAATAATGTGAAATACCTTACAATGTGAAATATTTCAACTCCAAACTCTCAAGTCAGCCACGGATGAAGCTGGTGACCTTTCAGGCCTTAAAACTAGATCTGCAATGCATGCTTGCACTAAACAACATTCTGTTCTTCACAATGAACACCAACGTTATTCAGTCTGTTAGCTTGGGAACGAACGGTACAATGGCCACAGCATATTATCCCGGCCAAGGTTACAGTCCCAGTCACGCTTAAACTATATGGGGGTGGGGGAGAAACATTACTATAGTCTACTGCCTTGGGCGAGTGTGAACTCTAGCAAAGCTGGGACTATTCCATTTGCAGATACTTAGGGAATGTTCGATAATCAAATTGGAGGAGAAAAATAACATCGCAACAAATTGGCCAATCGTATGATCTGCGGGTATATGTGACCATCAATACGTAAGTAAAACAAAAAACGAACATTCACAGACATTAAATCAAAGGCTACACTTCTATTTTTGTTCAACATTTCGTGTTTTAGCGATACATTATAATTCAATATTTGTAACAAAGTTTTCAGTTCACTGTGACAAATCTTTGTTGATAACATTGCGCGAAAAATGGGGAAAAAATCTTCAAGCGATAGGACCTCACTCTTTATTATTGACTAAATACATGTACAACAATATCAACATGCAAACCAATACTACGTCAATGTTATAGCTGTTGTGCTACACTGTTACAGTGGTATACAGGTACACTGATGTCCACCACAGGGGAAATTCAAAAGTATTTGTAAAACGCAGGTTCCGGAAATAAGTATGAGATGAGGTAACCCGAGATCACAAGGAATGTAATAACTACAACTTGAAAAGAGCATATAATCTCTAGTGTATTGAAAAAAAATGAAAGAGTACACACATTACCAATACTAAGTTGACAGTTAGCGAGACGTTGTGTTTAGTATTTCCTTATTTTAATAAGCTCGATGTTATGTGTCATTTATTAATTGTATGTTCCGGAAATGTTACCTACAGAATAAATTTAACAAGGGAATTAAAAGAAAAAACAACAACACATAATTAAACAAGCAAACACAAAATCTTTATTCACAGTAAAAAAAAAATATGTCGCTAAGTGTTTCACTCACTGGCTGGCCTCTAATTCTACTGTAACTGCTGGGTAAAAGGAAAACTCCTTCTGAAACGTCCTACCTGACAAAAACAAGAAAAACTGTAATTTATTGCACTAAAAATGCGATTTACCAGAATCCAACGTACACCACTGACTATTCAAAAACAACATTTATTGGGTACAAAAAACAAACCCAACTCATACCAATTTATCCAAGTATCTGTGCCACCTCTTCAGATTGACTCGCCCCTCCAAGGGGATCAGGCACTGCTGTGAAAATAATAATGTGGAAGGGGGAGATAAAGATAGAAGTAAAACAAGCTTTAAGGGCGTAAATTATGGGATATCAAATGGGTGGGGCTATGGTAATTGCAGATAAGCAGTTTAATAAACAACTTATAATACCTTCAGTTTGGGGTTGAAATTCCTAGTTTAAGTTGGTGAAGTTGTAAAATTGTCAAAACTTATGGAGGAGGGAGGGGTAGAGTCGAAGTAGGTGCTAATGCTCATGTATTGGAGATGTGGTCCCAACTTCCATTTTAAAAGCATTGTGCTGTTGTTACGAGTGTTTGGATCATCAGTCATCAAAAATATTAGTTACAACTGCTATTCAATAAATCGAGATTTCGATTATTAAAATAAACACTGAAACCAAATCTATACGGTTATTTAATACCTAAACTTTGATTCGATGAGTACATAAAAACTTAATGCTGTTTGTGTGTCGCTAAATAAGGTGAACTCCGAGGCATTTCAAACATTTTTCTTTCGTCTCAATGTTGAACTGTGCACTAAAAGTAAGAAATGTTATATTACTTGTGTGAATTTTCGTATAGTATTCTCTTTTTTTTTTTTCGGTTACCTTTATTTCCAGCAACATCATCGGGTTAAGTTATTTCACTGGATAAGAACAGTGAATACTTGCACGTGAGGTCACTCTGGGATTTGTAGTTATGGGGGGGGGGTTGTTTGTTTCTTTGTAGTTAAGCACAAAGGTACACAAAGGGCTATCTGTGCTCTGCCCACCACGGGTATCGAAACCCGGATTCTAGGGATGTAAGTCCGCACACACATACCGCTGGGGGACATGGGGAAGTTTAAAAGCAATGCAAGCAGAGAGACACGTTTTCCAGTTCGAAATACAGCTCCCAGAATGGTGATTGTCCACTGGTGTTTATGAGAAACAGTGCCACAATATTTTTACTGGTGTGTATGAGAAACAATGCCACAATATTTTCACTGGTGTGTATGAGAAACAATGCCACAATATTTTCACTGGTGTTTATGAGAAACAATGTCACAATATTTTTACGAGTACTTTAGAGTATCCAATTTTAGTCAGAAAAAAGAAGAAAAACCTCGTCTGTCAGTTAAATATTTACTGTATAGACACACATACATACATGTACATACAAACTGTTTTGTAATTATAATGCCTTTCGAAGAAGTCAACAAGGCAAAATAACAAATTATTGTTGTTGTTTTTTTCATTACTTAAATCTCGGTTACGGATTACTATTCTTTCTTGTATGCCGTTTCGTATTATTTATTGATTAATATACACTAAGTCATCTATTATTAGTCGTATTTTTTCCATTGCTTCCACGTGTTTCTTTTAGTTTTTCTAAAGATGACCTAATTAGAAATATGTAAACAATAATCGCTGAGAACTAACAGTTACACTGTAACACAGCGAGTATTGAAGAAACAAGTAATATTAAAACAGGAAAGTAATTTAGGGTGTTAATAATCTATTAAAGTAAACAATGTCTATGAATATAAAACAGCTCATTGGTATTCAAATAGAGTCTTAAATACCATTTCAAAACTTTGCTAATTTTTTTTTACAAAGACAACAGTTAGTTGAATTGTTAAGAGTATGATAAACAGTAGAACATTAATACGTGGTACAGATAATCGATCTAAGGCGCTCGTATATACCACGTTTTTAACAGAATGTGTACACTTTCGTTGGTAATATGCTAAAGAATCAAAATAAGCAAATCTTTAGGGAGTTATTTCGTCATGATAGCTGTCTGGGGTTATGTAAACACAACACAAAGTGTTTAGTTAACATCCCATGCGTTACAGGGCTAAGTAAGTATCGGCGTTCTACGTAAAGCAATTACATTTGCTAAGAAAAAAAAACAATTAAAAGATCCGTTTTCAACAGTGTTAAACATATTTTTTGACGTTTCAGATACCAGAACACTTCAGCATGTCGTACAATAACACATATACACGTGACTACAACTTTTAATAGAGAACTATCATCAATAAACGAAAATAATAAGCTCTACACGATTCTAATATAAAAAATACCCTAATAACAAGTTCCACCATTTAAACACCGAAGTGAGTTATTTTGGCTAAAAGGGAAACTGTGTTAAACTAATGTAATTTCACATGCACTAACAACGGAGAATTATTTTGGCTAAAAAGGGAACTATGTTAAACTAATGTAATTTCACATGCACCAACAACGGAGAATTATTTTGGCTAAAAAGGAAACTGTGTTAAACTAATGTAATTTCACATGCACCAACAACGGAGAATTATTTTGGCTAAAACTGAACTAAGTTAAATTAATAAACGTTCAACGGTTTCAACATTAAAGATACTTATTTTGGCTAAAAAGGGAATTATGTTAAATTAATGTAATTTTATGTACTCCAACACTGAACAGAATTATTTTGGATAAAAACCGAACTAAGCTAAACTAATACACGTTCAACTGTTTCAAGAGTTGAAAGAATTATCTTGGATAAAAAAAAAGTGAACTAAGTTTCATCATGTTTTCTTGTGACACAAACAACTGCCTAGGCTACTTGTACCCTTAACAGTTAATACCCAAAAGTTAAAGGCCGTTAAAACTTTATGAACGTCTATTAGATATTGTTTTACATCAACGAATGATTTTTTTGGAACACACAGTAACCTAGTGTGTGTGTGTGTATGGAAAATCACCCACATACCCTCATGTTAATCAATGTAGTTGTAAAACAACGCACAAAATTTAGTCGTTTCGCGAAAGCTCAAGAGCTGGGGTTCTATCCCCATGACGGACACACTTAAGTGAACTAAGTTTCATCATGTTTTCTTGTGACACAAACAACTGCCTAGGCTACTTGTACCCTTAACAGTTAATACCCAAAAGTTAAAGGCCGTTAAAACTTTATGAACGTCTATTAGATATTGTTTTACATCAACGAATGATTTTTTTGGAACACACAGTAACCTAGTGTGTGTGTGTGTATGGAAAATCACCCACATACCCTCATGTTAATCAATGTAGTTGTAAATCAACGCACAAAATTTAGTCGTTTCGCGAAAGCTCAAGAGCTGGGGTTCTATCCCCATGACGGACACACCTAAGATAGCTAGCTCATTGTGTATTGTTGTCCTAAAACAAATAACCAAGTTAGTAAAATGCCAACTACGTTGGGTAGTTAACAACTAGTAGCGTATTTTTTGAAACTTTTCATTAAAAGCATCATTATTAATTGCTAGATAATTGTATGACATGTCTGTATTGTGCTAGGGTTGACCCTGTGGTGGAGCTCTGGAATTCAGAGCTGGTGAGCCTGGTTCGAATCTATGCAATGCCACAAAATGTACCCAGCACTTAAGCTGTGGGTGCGTTATAAGAATAACAGTAAATTCATCAGCATGGATGGGGGTTAATAAGGTACTGCTGATTGGTTGCCATTCCTCTGGTTAGAAATTAAAAATTAGGGACGGAGGCAGATAGCTTTAGCAGTTTTGCCCTACATAAAAATATATCCTATAAAATATTTGACAGAATAAGCTACATGTAACTTCCAGATGTGTAAATGGCAAAAAATCCCAACTGGAGCTTCTCCAGGAGAAATAACATTGTTTATTAATTTACGAAATAATGACAATTATTATCATGGTGATGTATTAAATTTAAATACTGTAAAAATGAAATAGTGTGTATATATATATATATATATATATATATATATATATAATAATA
>NW_013666582.1:161356-164694 GCF_000517525.1 Limulus polyphemus | reverse complement strand
TAAGTAGTATATATATATATATATATATATATATATATATATAAATAGACCACATATACGTGACTTCTTCTACCGCCTGAGTGCTTAATTGAGAATTGGTATGTTTTAACGAACACTGCGTCATTATTTTCACAAGTCTTCATTTTACACAATCTGAACACAATAAACCGCACACGCTTCATAGTGTCATACTGCAAGTCAGATTTTTTACTCTTGTTAACATATCTTAAAAAAAAATACAATTCTTTTAGAACCGGGCGTGGCTCATGATTAAAGTGTCGAAATGTAAAGCCGAAGGTTTATGGTTCGCATCCCGTTGCCACAAAATCGCACTACTCACCTTTTGGCTGTAGTTTCGTTAAGCGAGTGACTATTCTATTAGTGTATCGCAGTGGAGGCTGTCGACTACCTATCCTCCTTCCCTCTTATCTTATATGTTCAAAATTGACGAATAGAGCAGATGGCCCTTTTGTATCCAAAAAAAACAAACAATAAAACAAGGAAGTATCTCTTGATGGATCAATATTTCATGACCGTATTTAATGAAAACAAAAAAGTACAACTTTGTTACTACAATTATATTTGTTTTCGTTCCCATACATTACTAATTATGGAATCCTTGTTATTCGGAAACGTTCAATAAACATGTTTTGTGCCTTAACATTATTTGAGTTTGTATTAAAACTACGTTTTTCGGATAATGTATAGATCACTAATAAATCTATAACATAATACAATGATCAAAATTTCTTTATTGGGGTGTTTCAAGCAAAACCCAAATTTATACTCTGGTAAACAGCACTGTCCATTAAAAGAACTATAGGCTATTTTCAATATATTAATATGTTCGAAATCCCATACGGGAAGGAGGCACTTATGCAAAAGTTTGTCGCACAAGTGCTCTAATGAAAATAAATCTACGCTCAGATATCCTTAAATGACGCGGTTTTAAAATCATTTACGCATAGCAACTGTTGCACAGTCAGTTGCTACCACATATTACAGAAAAATATGTGGAGATCATTACAAGATGTGATCGTTTATAAACAACCCCAGAAGCGAGTGAGCTATGGATGGCTGATGCAGAAAGAATGTCCGAGTAAATATAGTATCATTGAATCACTCAACAGTTCACAATGTTACGAATAAGTTAAATAAAGAAAACAACCCAGATTTATAATAAACTTCCCCAGGATAGGTGTGGAGTTTTAAACAACATCTATAAAGAGGAAGTAACGTTTCGATTGAATAAAAATGGTTTTAGTTAGAACAGGAAACGCGCTGATGAGTTTTCCCACGTTAATCCCTTTTAATAAAAAATAAAAAAATATGAAACATTTACAGTTGAATGGGCAGTAACACTCACTTCTATTATGGCGTGTAATACAGAACTAACATCAACCAATAGGTGGCGATGTCTTCGAGTATATTTTGCTTGTTTGTAGTTATGCACAAAGCTACACAATGGGCTATCTGTGCTCTGCCCACCACGGGTATCGAAACCCGGTTTCTAGCGTTGTAAGTCCGCAGACATACCGCTGTGCCACTGGAGGGCACGAGTACAGAAGTGGAACATTTCAAAAGGGCGTGTGTAATATACATAAAAAAGCAAATTACACTACACAATTTTGTAGATCAAAATCCTCCACGCGTAATAAATACTAGATTACGGAAGTTGCAAAAGAAATTGGAAGAATCAGACACGAAGTATGCATCATAACATCTTGTGATACTTTCGTTACAAACAATATGGTTTCCAATGTGAAACATTCTGAAATCAATGACAATCAGAATTTCATATGGTTTTCAGCATAAATCCAATAACATTCTACTGTTTTTTTACACCAGTGAAACTACTACTGTGATTAAATTCATAAAACCAACGTCCACTAAGCATCAGCAAGATGTTACACAACGCCAGTCTCACTGACCAGCTGCCTATGGTCAAGAATACCATTAAAAACCATTGCAAATACCCAAACACTCTTTTTATCTTCATGAAATATACCAGAACAAGAAATAGAAGCCAGTTTACATCCAGTAACGTTCTTTGCTTTCCATGAAAAGGAATAATAATAAACAAATAATGAACATTCATTTTTCCAGAAAGTAAACGGAATTAGTAAATAGAAGCCAGTCTAAGCCAAGAAAAATTATTTTCTTTCTATAAAATAAGCAATAATAATAAACAGAAGCCAGTCTAAGTCCAGTAACATTATTTTCTCCCTATAATATAAACTAGAATAATAAATAGAAGCCAGTCTAAGTCCAGTAACATTATTTTCTCCCTATAATATAAACTAGAATAATAAATAGAAGCCAGTCTAAGTCCAGTAACATTATTTTCTCCCTATAATATAAACTAGAATAATAAATAGAAGCCAGTCTAAGTCCAGTAACATTATTTTCTTTCTATAAAATAAATGAGAACAATACATAGAAGCCAATCTAAATCCAGTAACAGCCTTAGCAAAACAACATACCAGGTCAACAAATATCGACAAATCAAAACTAAAGAATATCGTTTTGTTGTCCATAGAATAAAAGAGAACAACAAACAGATACCAACTGACAGCGTTTGTTTTACAAAACGTAATCGGGTATAATAAATAAAAGCCAGTGTATATACATATATACCAAAAGGATTGTTTGTTTGGTTTGTTATGAATCTCGCGCAAAGCTACACGAGGGCTATCTGCGCTAGCTGTCCCTAATTTAGCAGTGTAAGACTAGAGGGAAGGCAGCTAGTCATCACCACCCACCGCCAACTCTTGAGCTACTCTTTTACCACCGAATAGTGGGAATTGACCGTCAAATTATAACGCCCACAAGGCTGAAAGGGCGAGAATGTTTGGTGTGACGGGGATACAAAAATGACATTATTTTTTTTTAAATAAACGATGTTAGTAAATAGAAGCCAGTATAAACTCAAAAACATTATTTTTTCATAACATAAATCAAAATAATCTAAGCACAATAACATTCGTTCCTTCCATAAAAATGAACGAGAATACGAAATAAAATCCATTCTAAATCATGGAACATTTTTTGTTTCCACAAAATAGAATAAATAGAAAACAATGCACATTCATCTTTGTCAAAAACTGAACTAGATTAGTGAATAGAAGCGTCTAAACGTAGGAATATTTTTTATTCATGAAATAAACCAGAATTACTAGCAGAGGCCAGCAAAAGTTTAATTTCATACACGAAGTAATTCAGTAATTTTTTATTCTCTGAATTTTAAAGGGTTCTCTTGGCCTTTTTCATTAAAACAATTTTTTTCGCACTCAATAAATGGTTTTGTTTGTTTGTTTGTAGTTATGCACAAAGCTACA
>NW_013666582.1:156910-160498 GCF_000517525.1 Limulus polyphemus | reverse complement strand
TCAATTTATTACATTAAAACATATTAAATAGCGATATAGAAGCGTGAAAATACCCAATCCAGATGGTGGGTTGATAAAAAGGAAAATAATAAATATCAATTTATTACATTAAAACATATTTCATAGCGATCTATACATATATGCGAACATACACACACATATTGCGACAGGTGTCGAACTTAGCTGTGACTGGTCGACATGTAAACATATATATACCAGAAAGACGGTGTACCCCAACTCAATTGGTGGTACCTCAAAATACCAAGGGCACATCACATAATGACCCACTCTATGGTTTGTGCCCAGCTGTTGGATATTTGTTTTGTCGCTTCGTTTTTATTTTTTCATTTATTTATTGTTCCTTCTCTACACAATTAAATTAATTATATATTAATTATATATATATATATTTGTGTGTTTGAGACATACCGGTGTGCCAATGGGAGACAATTATGTGTGTGTGTGTTTGAGAGTTTAATGATAATAGAATTTACTGAGCTTTGTTTTAAATATCTATTATAACCTTCAGAAGAGCGACGCTTACAAGAATCAGTGATTTCACTTACTGGGAATAAAAACTGAATGAAATAAATAAATTAACACATTAAGAAGCTAGCGTAAAAAAAACAAAAAACTCATAAGAAAAATAAATTATTCATTTACTCACACACATTGATACGCACACACGCGCGCATATATACTGTTGTAAGCTTTAATTTCAGTGTTTGCTAGATGATGGATGACGTTAAGACTTAGAAAGTTCATTAAAGTGAAGAAAGGTTTGTTTGTTTTGGAATTTTGCGCAAAGCTACACGAGGGCTATCTGGGCTAGCCGTCCCTAATTTAGCAGTGTAAGACTAGAGGGAAGGCAGCTAGTCATAACCACCCACCGCCAACTCTTGGGCTACTCTTTAACAAACGAATAGTGGGATTTATCATAACGTCCTCACGGCTGAAAGGGTGAGCATGTTTGGTGGGACGGGGATTCGAACCCGCGACCCGCAGATTGCGAGTCCATCACCGTAACCGCCGGGCCAGTTAAGAAAGGTGAAGCTTTGTGTAATATTTAGAAAAAAGAGTACGATATGAATATCAATAATCAATAATGAATGAATCAGTTCAGTGCTAGTCAGTACATACTTGAAAAAACAAACACCAAAAAAACAACAACATAAAACAAGATTAATTATGCTGGTCCCGCAATTTGTATCAAATCTAAAACTGAACTTAGTTATCTCCACGATCAATAGAGGCAATCTGACAGTAAGAGTGAAAGACACATTATTCACAAAGCTTTTGCAAATTGACGTCAAATGTACTCAGCGCTCTATAGGAAACGCGGCTAATCTATCGCCAACTATCGGACTACTCTTGGCTAACCGAATAGTGTGACTTAACTGTTACTTTTATAATGCACCCACAGCCCGAAAGTGCGGAGCGCGTTTTTTTAAGCAACGTGTCGCGAACCAAGAACCCTCGGGATTCACAGTCTGAACACATTGGGCCACGTCTGGGTCCCGGATAACGTCACTGCATGTTAACTTGTTTGTTTTTATTTTGTTAAGTACAAAGCTACATAATAGACTATTTTGTGCTGTGCAAGTCACGGATATTGAAACCCGATGTTTAGCATCATGAGCTCAAAGAATTTCCGCTGAGCCACTGAGGGGAGGTGTGTGTTTATCCTCAAATAAGTTAGGTCTTGAGGGCGCGTGTCATTGAAAGTCGAACCTTTTGTAACCGAATGCATAAGACTATGAAAAATGTTATTTGATAATCGTCAAGGAATTTTACTAGCCCAAGACAAACTACTGGTGTGTTATCGTTAGCACATACCAACTGCCTAGTTTGTTACTACGTAAAATTCTTGTTCGAGAGAGCATTGTGTAGCAAGCGAAACGTTTCTAAAGACACCATGACTAAAACGAGATTCAGTTTTGGAAGCGACTACAGTTTTATTGAACACAAAATAACAGAGCGAAGGAGAACTACAATTTACAAAAAAAAAAATCTTACACGATTTAAATGAAAACTAATGGAACGAGTAGCTTACTCGTGCTTACTGGTTTACACTGCTTAAAACTAAAGTATCAATCACAGATCATCACCGCGCATTGTCTGTACTAATTTGATTATTTTACATAAATCTAAACTGAAAATGTTCTCAATCGGTTCATAGCGAAAAAGTTAAATGTTTTATACACAAACCACAAATCTTTATTATGGGCAATTTTGTTTCAATTTTAATCAGAAAACGACAAATAGTTTTAAACTAATTTTAACATCGAAAATAAATGTAGTTTTATTGTATTACATGCACTTAAAAATTAAATGATAATTTATTTTAGGTGGCAGTTTCTCGTTCTTCCACGTGATATGTTTCACCAATCGAAATATCACGGTTTTGTTTTTAAAGAAAAGTTTAGGTTTAGTACCCTGTGCCGAGAAAAAATAAAAATGGGAAAGAAAATAGATGTTCGTTACACACACTAAACTTCAAAGGAATATTCCTTCGATGATTCGGTTCCTTCAAGGATGACAGCAATCAATATACTCTGAGAGTTTGAGTTATTTGCCTCAAGTTTATATTTTTAGTTTCTCTGTGTTTATTAAAGTTCAGTTGCAATGCTAGCCATTCGGAATTTGCTTTAGAACATAACCAATATCTTCCAAGTCTTCCTCAAGTTTTAACCATATGATGGCATCGACCAAGAACGTATTCAACCAGTTCTTGCGATAATTAACTAATATTTCCTTTCAATTTCACTTTACAGTCTCCGAAACTTGTTGTAAATTAGTTGTCTTTTTTCTTCTTCACTAAAGCTACTTTGTAACTGATGTCACAAGTATTCAATTAGTTTATCAATGAGGGGGTTTGGAATGACCATGTTTTAAATTTAAAATCACCAGTTTATTTTCTCTCATCAAAATATTCCGCATCCTTATCGATGCCCCAAATTAAAGATAATGAATACTGTGTGTTTTTTTATGTATTTTCTACAGCCCCTTTGAAACTTTCCTGCGGTCCCCAGTTTTGGAACCCTTGTTCTAGATCGTTATTGTTTATAACTTCAATACGAGAGCCAGCCCCCCCCCCCCAGTGGGCACAGCGGTATGTCTGCGGACTTACAGCGCTAGAAACCGGGTTTTGATGCCCGTAGTGGGCAGAGCACAGATAGCCCTTGTGTTGCTTTGTGCATAATTAAAAACAAACAAACGAGAGCCAGTTAACCACCGTCCAGTGGGTATTCCATGACGAACCAGAATTTTGTAACACCGCTCTTTCTTCATCTTTCGTTTTGGCAATATCTACCAATCTGCAACAGAAAGACATGGTGATTGTCTACCAATCTGCAATAGAAAGACATGGTGATTGTCTACCAATCTGCAACAGAAAGACACGGTGATTGTCTACAAATCTGCAACAGAAAGACACGGTGATTGTCTAGCAATCTGCAACAGAAAGACATAGTGATTGTCCAGCAATCTGCAACAGAAAGCACGGTGATTGTCTACCAATCTGCAACTAGAAGCATGTGATTGTCTACCAATCTGCAACTAGAAAGACATGGTGATTGCTACAATCTG
>NW_013666582.1:153793-156889 GCF_000517525.1 Limulus polyphemus | reverse complement strand
GCAACAGAAAGACATGGTGATTGTCTACCAATCTGCAACAGAAAGACATGGTGATTGTCTACCAATCTGCAATAGAAAGACATGGTGATTGTCTACCAATCTGCAACAGAAAGACACGGTGATTGTCTACCAATCTGCAACAGAAAGACATGGTGATTGTCCAGCAATCTGCAACAGAAAGCCATGGTGATTGTCTACCAATCTGCAATAGAAAGACATGGTGATTGTCTACCAATCTGCAATAGAAAGACATGGTGATTGTCTACCAATCTGCAACAGAAAGACATAGTGATTGTCTACCAATCTGCAACAGAAAGACACGGTGATTGTCTACCAATCTGCAACAGAAAGACATGGTGATACCACTACAGAGCCACCATCTAATTTCGCTCGATCTGATTCTGATGTAGTTTATTTGAACGTTTGAAGAGAAATATCTTCAGAAGGTTTTCAGAAAAACAAATCTTTTATTCGTGCTATTAGTGCTTAAGTTGAAATATACACCAGTCAAGTTTCTGATATGGAAGTTAATATAAAACACGCACAATCCTTATCAGCCATTGTTCAAAGAAATCCATAAGCAGAGCTGGAGATTGAACTACTAATACTTGCACAACACAAAGGTTCGAGCGATACAAAAATGCAAAAACAAATGTCCATCAATATTTAAGTTTATGTTGTATCTTGGCAGTCGATCAGGTTTATCATATGATATAAACTTATTGTATGTTGTTCTTACAAACAGTTATGGTTTGTTTGTTTGTTTATAATTAAGCACAAAGCTACATAACGGGCTATCTGTGCTCTGCCCACCACGGGTATCAAAACCCGGGTTATAGCGTTGTAAGTCCGCAGACATACCGCTGTGCCACTGGTGGGCAACAGTTATGGATGAAACAGAGTTTCTATTTCTACATATTAACACCATAATAAAATCTGTAGATTGAGTTTTAAAAAGTTTAACAGAATATAACAGAAGTCTTTCAAATTGAGGCAGATTTATGTAATTATGAATAACATTTATAGAGCGGACCGATGAATAAGTAAGGGAGAAGATAAATGAGAATTCTAAAGAAATTATTATTTTCTATGTTGGGCACTATAGAATGTATAATTTATTCATTTGCTTCGCTCTTTCAAGCAGCACTTCAGCGAAACTGGTCTGCTGTAACTGAAGTAGCGAATCAAATAATAGATTCGGCTTTTACTTAAGCTTTTCTTTCCTGAAGTTCACGTTCTGGGGAAGATTTACCTTTGTTTGTTTGTTATGGATTTCGCGCAAGGCGCTAGTCGTCCCTAATTTAGCAGTGTAAGACTTGAGGGAAGGCACCACCACCCAATGCCAACTCTTGGGTTACTCTTTTACCAACGAATAGTGGGATTGGCCGACACTTTATAACGCTCCCACTGCTGAAAGGGCGAACATATTTGGGGTGACAGGGATTCGAACCCGCGACCCACATATTGCGAGTCGAGCACCCTAACCACCTGGCCATTTATTTTTGTTTGTTTGTTTGTAGTTAAGCACAAAGTTACACAATATTCTGTGCACAGATTTCCAGTGTTACAAGTCTGTAGACTTCCGCCGTGCCACTGATGGGGAGGTGGCTTTTGGTGAAGAAAAGAAACTTGCAATTAAATAAAAAAAACAGTTAATCCGCTGAATAATAATGGATAATTAATTGTGACGGTATGCCACATATCATCCAAACACCTAAAGTATTCTAGGTTATTAGTGGTGAGTAAACACTGAATGTTAGCCGTGAATTATTTCCTTTTGTTGTTATTTTTTACTTCTACAGCTGCCTTTTTTATTTCAGTAAATGTTGTTTTCCATGTTTAGTTTCTTTTATTAAATGTTAAATTCATATAACAAGCCGAGTGTGGCTTAGCGGTTAGTATGCCCGATCTTTGAAATCCACTTTTCTTTGTTCGTGGTCTGCTGCCGCAAAAACGCGCTCCGCACTTTGGGGGCACGAGTTCCCTTTACGAATGACGAACAAATCGTACTATTCGGTCAGACAAGAGTAGCTCACGAATTGGCGGCGTGTGCTGTTAACTAACTGCCGTCTCTCTAGCCTGTTAATTCAAAAATAAGGGCGGCTATGCGCAGATAGTCCTTTGTGTAGCCTTGCGCAAAATTCCAAAATTAACAATGTCGCGATAATACTTTTTGAGTGAATATTTTTTTATTGTAATTAAAAAACATTAAGTGGATGTAACACAGACACACGCTTAATGTTTTGACAACAATGGTTTCCCTTTTCTTACACGTTTTGGTTGGTTGGTTGTTTTGTATTTTGCGCAAAAATACTAGAGAGCTATATCTGCGTCACCCGTCGCTAATTTAGCAGCGATAGACTAGAGGGAAAGCAGCCACCGTCAACTCTTGAGCTATTCTTTTACTAACGAATAGTGGGATTGATCGTAACAAGGCGTGACGAGGATTGAAACCAGCGACCCGCAGATTGCGAGTCGAGCGCCCTAACAACCAGGCCGTTTTTATGACAAAATTAATATTTATTACTTGTTATATTCAAGCATGTATATAAACTGACAAGTGTTTTCTCCAAAAGGTTAAAGAGGTTCCTTTTTCCGCAAAATAATAATAAATACAATTGATAAAATAAATTGAAATTTTTAACAAGAATAAGGAATCGCTTTTCCTTTTTCTCAAAGTAGAAACAATAATGATTTTATTTTTTCTGTAACTAGAGAGAGAGATTGTTTGTTTGTTTTTAATTATGCACATAGCTACACAAGGGCTATCTGTGCTCTGCCCACCACGGGTATCGAAACCCGGTTTCTAGCGTTGTAAGTCCGCAGACATACCGCTGTGCCACTGGGGGGCAGAGAGATAGAGAGAATTACTTTTATATTCGGAAAATAATCATTACCTCTAACATTTGTGTGACTATAATTTGGAGTTGATAGACTAGAGGGGGCAGCAACCACCTTTAACATTTGTGTTACTATAATTTGGAGTTGATAGACTAGAGGGGGCAGCATCCACCTTTAACATTTGGGTTACTATAATTTGGAGTTGATAGACTAGATGGGTCAGCATCCACCTTTAACATTTGTGTTACTATAATA
>NW_013666582.1:151937-153783 GCF_000517525.1 Limulus polyphemus | reverse complement strand
TCTCCAAAAGGTTAAAGAGGTACCTTTTTCCGCAAAATAATAATAAATACAATTGATAAAATAAATTGAAATTTTTTAACAAGAATAAGGAATCGCTTTTCCTTTTTCTCAAAGTAGAAACAATAATGATTTTATTTTTTCTGTAACTAGAGAGAGAGAATTACTTTTATATTCGGAAAATAATCATTACCTCTAACATTTGTGTGACTATAATTTGGAGTTGATAGACTAGAGGGGGCAGCATCCACCTTTAACATTTGTGCTACTATAATTTGGAGTTGATAGACTAGAGGGGCAGCATCCACCTTTAACATTTGTGTTACTATAATTTGGAGTTGATAGACTAGAGGGGTCAGCATCCACCTTTAACATTTCTGTGACTATAATTTGGAGTTGATAGACTAGAGGGGGCAGCATCCACCTTTAACACTTGTGTTACTATAATCAAATAGTGGGATTTATCAGTTACTTTCATAATGTACCAATAGGCTCCAAGTATGAAGCATCATAGTGACCATACTGTCGTTTCATTTATAACATAGCTTAATTTCTGAAACTAACTATAATTAAATTGGTTTCAGTTGTCTTCGTAACGTTATCTTTAGTACCAACTGTACAGTAACATTTACCCTACCTTGTATATGTCTTTGATTGATACACTAAAACTAATTTACTGAAGTGTTGGAACCAACTTGTAAGTTACTGATTGGTTAATTAATCTCAACCAATCTTGAACGTAATTGGTTAGTTGTTATCTCTTTCTGAACGTAGAAACTGCTTCTCGGCCAAATTTGTGTAACTATAATTTGGAGTTGATAGACTAGACCACGTCCAACCCATATAAGATATCGAAATCTAAAACCCATAAACCAAAATAAAAATCATTAAAAATGTCATAAGATTTACAAAAAAAACATATCTAATTTAAACCACGATTAATTTTAATAAAGCCATTTCACTAGCACAATTATAAATTAAAGCAAATAATTTCTGTTTTGTTTATACATCTATATAAACATTTATTATAGTGTACCTATACATATTCACACATATGAATACATTGCGTGTGTGTGTGAGAGAGAGAGATGTTGTCTCATTATTAATTCTGGTCATCGAATGTTATGACCCCCGGGGTAATATTGCTATATAAAACATGAATTGTCTGTTTATTATCATACACCTACTCATGATGGAAGTATTTCATATTCAATTAACAACACATATACTGTTTCAAAGATATAAAAACCACCGCCCCAATCACCTGAGTTAATGGAACAACAGTCTCTATAACTTGTACGTGTTAACTGAATATGCTTATAGCTTTATGCGCGTGCATAAGTTCCACTTTATATTATCTAATGAGTATGTCATAACATTTCTTTACTGAACGTGAGGGTTTGATATCTTTACTGATGTAATTTTTAAATGTAGTATTGAGAAATTGGAGTTCTAAAAAAACTATTATTTGAATAAAAGGTATCACTTTTAATATATAAAAACACTCAAAGTTTATATATCAGTAAAATTTATGAAAAGTTTGAGTATTGTACATTAAATCATTTTGATACAATGAGTTGCGTATAACTAAAGAGCACAACCCGAACACTTTTCAATTGCAATACTTCCAGGAAAAATTCATTTTTTTTAAAGAATATGTTATCTTGTTTCTAACTTACTTTTTAAATGAGGTATGAATACTACGATTAGTAATTACTAGCACTAAGAGCCGCTCGTAGGGCAGCGTTTTTGTTAATTTTATAGAAATAATTACGTGAATTTACTCTTTAATTTTGTTAGAAACGCATGCATAAGTGTAAAAAAAAAAAGAAAAACAAAGAAAAAGAAA
>NW_013666582.1:150134-151180 GCF_000517525.1 Limulus polyphemus | reverse complement strand
AACAGGTTTCACAACTTATATAAATGTACACCAACATTTATCTGTGAAACAACACAACAGGTTTCACACCGTATATAAATGTATACTAGCATTTACTTGTGGAACAACAACACAACAGGTTTCACAACTTATATAAATGTACACCAACATTTATCTGTGAAACAACACAACAGGTTTCACACCGTATATATAAATGTATACTAGCATTTACTTGTGGAACAACAACACAACAGGTTTCACAACTTACATAAATGTACACCAACATTTATCTGTGGAACAACACAACAGGTTTCACACCGTATATATAAATGTATACTAGCATTTACTTGTGGAACAACAACACAACAGGTTTCACAACTTATATAAATGTACACCAACATTTATCTGTGGAACAACACAACAGGTTTCACACCGTATATATAAATGTATACCAGCAAGTATCTGGAAGAGCACAACAGGTTTACAACGTACATAAATGTATACCAACATTACTTATTGCCAACTGTGCTTACAGTTTTAACATATATATATATATATATATATATATATATCAGTATTTACAGATTTCGTAACTTTCTGTTTACTCTTCATCCTTTATTATTTAATGAAACTAAAAAGTTATAGAATTCATACCAGATTTAGTAACAAAAACTGTTAAAAGGAAAATACAGGTATGAAATACATATAGTTAATACTGCGCTTACAGTGTACATGTGCTGCCTGCACTGCGGAGATACAAGAGTCAAATTCTTTAGGTTTTCTTTTTTTTAATAGTTTATCTCTGAAGAGTAAAGCTACGAAATCATATATAAAAAAAAATCATTAAGGACTGCCGCAAACTTTGCGTTTCGTTATCTACCGATTCGTTTGAAGTGGAACCAACACGTTTCGTATATGCTCACGTTTTCTTTATAAAAATTCCAACAGAACTTGAAAAAAATGAGCTAACTTTAGTCGATTTCCGTCTCCATTGCATGCTATTCTTACTAAATCTTTTGTATCTACGAGCTTGTTTTGATATATATATATATATATATATATATATA
>NW_013666582.1:146705-149336 GCF_000517525.1 Limulus polyphemus | reverse complement strand
CCAACTGTAATATTTATTGTTTATCTATTATTGGCTGGTAATTCCTGTTTCACCCTGTACTTAACTTGCTACTAGTTATTATTTTATTTTATATATTGATAATACTTATAAAAGCGAATACTCCGTTAGAAGCTATGTCACCTCAGTGAAATTGGTTGACACCATTGTTTTGGTTTTTGAGTTATGATATAATAAAAAGAAGCAGAAGAAAGAAGAACAAGAAATTCAAACTTTTTGCTATGATCTTTACAGACATTCCCAGAACTTGTGACTCAGTCATTACATAGATATTGTTATAAAAGGAAACACTGTACAGTATTGTAAAGTTCTGATGACCTATTGAGGAGATATTTAAAATACCATTTCGATGAACAATCTTGGCCATCCCTACATAGACAGTACTACCAATAACATGCCCATATATAGTATAATATATCTAATGTTATATAAAAACAACATTTCTGTTTTTTGGATTTCGCGCAAAGCTACTCGAGTGCTTTCTACGGTATCCGTCCGTAATTTAGAAGCTAGTCAACTCTTGGGCTACTCTTTTACCAACGAAAAGTTGGATTGACCGTCATATCATAAGACCACTACGGCTGAAAAGAGATGAGATGGTCGCGAGTCGAGTGCCATAACCACCGGGCCATTTCTGCTGGTCATTAAAATGGGTCTTAATGTTTCTTATATTGTTAGTCCTATTTAAATACATACAAGTTTCTCAAGCCTGTTTTCCAGTTATGGCCTAGTCAGCGGCCATAACTCTTAATAATGTCTCAATGTAAATAAACTTTTTATGGAGTCGAAAGTCGTTCATTATCAAAAAAGTTTCAACAGCCGATATTTTTCACCGCTGCAACGAAATCATCCTTTTTGACATCCCTATTTTTGAGATTCCGTTTGCTACGATTATTTGCGTAAAACTGCACAGTGGATATCTAATAATGAGATCTGACTTTCAATCTTATAACGCACCCACAGCCTTAGAGTATGGAGTGCGACATTTTTTCTTGCGGCAACGGAACACGAACTTCGGACACTCGGATCTATAGTCACGGCACACTAACCCCTGGGCCACGTCCGACTTATTCTTTAAAACTATCACGTAGTGAAATAGTAACGCTAAATAAAGCACGTGTAGAATAACTTTTGATACTCAACAACAAAACCATAATGTATTAAACATAAACCATATTAAAGCACTTCTTAAACTGTTATATCTAGACAGGATTAAGTAAACGTGTTTAGAGTTAGGGTAAAAAAGTTTATCAAGTTACCAGTCTAACAACATTAGCAGTCTGTGAAACTGCCTAGAACAATATATTTAAATACAAAGTTCTACTGTGAAGGATAACTAACCAAGATTCTAAAAAAACTGGCTCACACAAGGGCTATCTTAATTAAGCATAGTCATCTGAATTTTTTGAATTAATAGACTAGAGGGAAGACAACTCGTCAACAGCACCCACAGACAACTAACTCATGGCCTACTCCAAGTATGACCGAATAGTGGGATTTGACTGTAGCACTTATAACGCACCCACTGTCCCAAAATGTGGGGCGCAATTTGGCGATAATAGGACACGAACCATAAACCTACTGATTCAGAGATTGGGCACTTTTAAAAATGATCCACGCTCATGGGTTTGTTTGTTTGAAGTTAAGCAAAAAGTACACAATAGGTTATTTGTGCACTGCCAACCACGGGTATCGAAATCCGGTTTCTAACGTTGTAAGTCCACTGGGACACGAGCCACGCTCCACAGTATTTCTTACAAAAGATTGAAAATGACAACAAAGATTTTACGTTTGCCTAATTTTTCTTCCTACTTTGTATTATAATGCCATTTTTATCCGGTTTTTTTTCTGTGCAGCTTTGTGCTTTAACAAAGAAATACTATACTGAACACAGACTAAATATTTTCCAACCCAATTATTAAAATATTTCGCTATAAGGTTCACTAAGTTATTAAAGATCAACTATGAAACTTGACACGAAACGTTACGTAGTTGTTGGTAGGTGTTAGTTCCTGAAGGGTATGACAATTATTAGGAGTAAGTTACTTAGCAGTGATTTTCCTAGTAGCTTTTTAAAAACGTGTTTAATTATGTTCCCATTTCAACATGGCTGATAAACACCAACATAATCAAAAAGATACGACCAGTAACAGGACAGGCCACTCATCTTTGATCTTCCCTTACATGTGATGGACTTTCTTTTGTAAGTGGGTAATTAGCTCTAAACCTTGTTTGAGAAAGTAATCAATTCTGACTGATAATCGCATTCAAGGACGTAAATTACGTCTAAAGAGAATGTCTATGTTTGGTGTTCTTGTCTAGCCAGCAACGCCGTGTCTAACAAGGCCTATCATCTTGGACATGATGAAGCATATGTCGACACGAGGACTTAATTCTAGTAGTTATCCAACTGATTACGTAATGAAAAAAACGGTCATTCGTAATTTGTGATATCGTTTTTCTAACAAACATACCACTGATGTTTTCCATGGTCTAATTTTTTAAAATATCTTTCAAAACGAAAATTCAAAAGAACAATAACAAATAAATTGACAACGAAGCACAAGTTTCTTGAACCGCAGCGGGTTTTTTTTTTTTTGAATTTTCTTTTTG
>NW_013666582.1:141375-146541 GCF_000517525.1 Limulus polyphemus | reverse complement strand
ACGTCCCCGGGGGTGTCTTGTATATGAAAAGCTGGATGTGGCATAGCGGTTAGTTAGTGCCCGGACTGTGAACCGAAGGATTCATGGTTCGAAATTTGGGGGCCCATATGTGCGCTATAACACAAACCACCAAATTTCACTATTTAATTATAACGAGTAGCCCAAAAATTGGCGGTGGGTGTTGTCCATTAGTTGCCCTCCCTCTATTCTATCAGTTCAAAATCAGGGACGGGTGTGCGCAGACAGCTGTTATGTAGATTTGTGCGAAATTCTGAAACAAACAAACAATCTTTTTACGTATATGTGTGTGTGTGTGTGTGTTACGTCATTCAAAGTGGGGTTTAAAGCTACATCACCTAGCATTCAGATAGAACGATTTGTTTTCCGCAAAATTACTTTGTGCAAAATAATTATGGCTCTATTTCCTACTGATTTAATGGTCTCGTTTAACGTAGATACGATTTTATTACAACTCCCAGTACCAGTAAGTATGGATACATACAGTTTGTTAGAGGATAACGATCTCACGGGATGATTACAAAATGAACTTTACATATTACAGTACAGGCGTGAGTATCGTAATCTGAATCAGTTTCCATCTTTAGTTCGAAAACACAGTCGCTACTAATCTAAGTTTGGCTTATAATACAGGTTTCAGCGAACGGTCGTCAAGGTCTTGACGTTTCGCACTTGCAACATTAATTAATCTAACTGGCTATGCCAGTGCAAGGATGTTTCAAACTATTTTGTATTTAACCTATAATGAGTTTAAATGTTTGTTTCGATAATCTCGCATAGCTACACAAGGGATATCTAATATCTATGTATAGCCGTCCGTATTTTTAAACTGACAGATTAGAGGGAAGGCAGCTAGCTAGTCAATAGCACCCACCACCAGCTCTTGGGCTACTCTTATTTGATCAAATAGTGGGATTTAACTGCCACTTTTATAATACGTCTAAGTTTTATTTTAGTAACTTACACGTTTACGAACGAAACTGTACATCTATGTAATTATAAGGTACTGTATAAACTGCATAATTAAAACTATACAAAAACTTCTGTTCTTTTTAGAATTGTTCTATATTTTCATCGGTGGGTAGCTACATCTCCTTCAGTCATTCATTTTATTACATCGAATAAAAAAATACCTTCTTTCTAATATTATTGGTATTTCTTAAAATGACTAATAGATGGTATAATTTTCACGTGCATGGCTGATAATGTTTCATGTATTGGTTGTTGTGGTGACCAGACTAACGTAAATACTTTGATCCGCATTAAACCAGTTTTTACACAATAAAACAATTTTTTTTATGTGCACACGTCATTATTTCCAGTGTTACTACTGGTTGTACAGACTGCGAAATAAGAGTAAAGTCCGGAAGTCAGCGACTGACAAAGGTTTGAAGGTGGCATTATGTAGTACATTACTGTACAGGTGAAAGCAGTTTTCTAGGTGGGCATAAGACGGGTAGATGCCATGTTGTATGACGGCCTGTATCAGTGCAGTCACTAAAATGTGAAATACATGAACAATGACAGCATCTGTCCTTGTGTCTTTTAATACACAGAAATTGAATATTTAACTTTAATAATCTTTCTGGGCCTACAGGAATGTTTTATGTGAAAATAAATTAGAAGTGATAGAATAGAGGGAAGGCAGCTAGTCAACACCACCCACCGTCAACTTTTGGGCTACTTTTTACCAACGAAAAGTGGGATTGACTGTCACGTTATAAGCATGCACCTACGGACGAAGAGGCGAGTATGTTCGGTGACGGGATTCGAACTCGTGACTCAGGCCCTAATACAGTGAAAGTTGAGACTCCATAGAGATCACATAAATAAAAATATTGGACTATTTACAAGAACTACTTGCTGTTTGGCAAATATACTGAGAATAAATATGGAAATAAATGTTTAGAATATATATTATCATCTTTGTTCTATTTCTCCATTACAACTGTCATCGGTTATGTGTGTTGCAACACGTCTCCAATATCAGCAAGCATCTTCTTCCCCAAGTTTCTCCAATATCAACACACATCTTTTTCCCTAAATTTCTTCAATATCAGCACATATCTTTTTCCCTACATATCTCCAATATCAACACATCTTTTTCCCTACGTTTCTCCAATATCAGCAAGCATCTTCTTCCCTGCGTTTCTCCAATATTAACACACATCTTCTTCCCTAAATTTCTCCAATATCAACACATATCTTCTTCCCTAAATTTCTCCAATATCAACACACATCTTCTTCCCTAAGTTTATCCAATATCAGCACATATCTTTTTCCCCAAGTTTCTCCAAAATCTACTTTGGACACAGCACTGATCAATCTATAACTAGAAGGTACCTTATATCAGTTTATTTTATTAACAGTGGATGGTGGAAGCCCATAAAGCGTGGCCCCTTAAAAAGAGCTTGATATTGAATGTCAGTCGATAAATGCACTTCCAAACACAGAAAAGAAGACAGACACATCATTGATTTACTGGCATTCATGTAAATCTAGTGATCTCTCTGATTCACTTACATAACAAATAACTTTTATGTTCCAATATGCAGATGAGGCCCATGTTTTAGCAGACAGCTATGACATTAATGAGTCAATCAGAGCAGGAGAAAATGAAAGACAAAGTCGGTGGAGAGCTGTGGAGAATCAGATTAAAGGAAGAGTTACAAAACAGACATCTAGTCTAAAGCGTTTTCTCTCAAGCAGCATAAGTACGACCAACTTGCTTAGTGTACAGGAACTCACAGCTTCCAAGGTAATTTATCTTGGTACTCCTGATGGTAACACCATCAAGATTAAACATGCAGACAATGAGATAGTTCCATCACTTCGATGTAACCACGAGGAAGCTAACAGTAAGATTTCTCTCCATCCACCGTGAACATATTTCCTAGCCTATCGTTGGAAACAAATATCTGATCTCGTTCTCTCCAGATATAGATGTTACAATATTATGCTGCCACTTTGATGGCTTGAACATGGACGAATTGTGGTTTCACAGTGTATGATGCTAAAAACAGTTCATTTCTATACATAGCACATTGGCAAACCTTGATTACACACTGTGTGATTTGTTTCTGATCTTATCTGCACTTTCTAGGTGTGATTCCAGAAACAGTCTACCATGTAAAGGGAAAAAAATAAAGTATTTCATACACTGAAAAGCAATCTTGATTCAGTAAGAAACTTGAGTCATTTTGGACTGCATCCATTTCCAGTTGTTGATTAATGTACGGAAGCAACCACATTTCTTATTGGTAAGACGTCATTGAAATAGAACCAAATTTCCTCTAACTGTGTTGCCCAACACATCAAAATAGACGATTATCAATGCTGCCTGCTAGGAGTACAATACTCCAACTCCATTCTAGTGACGGTTAATCGATGATCACGAAACTCAAACAGCCCCAAACTATCACTGAGCTTGTAGTTCGTGATTGTATAAAAAGTTGTGGGGGAGATATGTAGCTCCAGGCAATTTACACTGCAACATGTAAATGTGATGGATACTACTCTAATGTATAATACAGAATTATAGATGATAGCATTTAGCTGTAAAGCTAAGTTTTAGTGTGATTACAGATAGTAAGATTACCATTCATAGAAGTACGAACATGTATTACACTACATTTCAGTATTACATTTATATTACAGTATTACAATAATTATTGGCCCGGCATGGCCAGGTGGATAAGGCGCTCGACTCGCAATCTGAGGGTCGCGGGTTCGAATCCCCGTCCCACCAAACATGCTCGCCCTTTCAGCCGTGGAGGCGTCATAATGTGACGGTCAATCCCGCTATTCGTTGGTAAAAGAGTAGCCCAAGAGTTGGCGGTGGGTGGTGATGACTAGCTGCCTTCCCTCTAGTCTTACACTGCTAAATTAGGGACGGCTAGCGCAGATATTCAAAACAAACAAACAATAATTATTAGCGTTGCCGCTATAAAGACTTATACTTTTCTATATTTTATGTCCCGTCGTGAATTATTAATTATCATGCATTAATTATTAATTAATAATTATAATTATTAATTATATCTGTTTATTTTTAAAAACATGTCAATTTTGCATTCCTGAAATAACATTCTCATGAAAAACAATGGGGTCCAGAATGAACAATATGATAGCACCCAAGCATTAATGGTTGGAGTAGAATGGACTTTGAGTTTAAAATGTATATCTTTAAGTGACATATTTTGGATTTTATTTTATCAAAGTGGAATAAACGGGCATGAAAGATTGATTTCATTGTGTATTTTAGAAAAGTAATAATCATAAGAACTTCCGAGTGAAAGTAAACAAAAGAGTAATAATATGTCAACCACATTACATCTGCCATATTTAGTGCCCATGAAGCCTTTCGCCCACTACCAGGGTTCATCAGCTGGCTGGAAAACAACACAGACAGTGGGTGTCGAGAAATAAGAGGTTACTGGTTTTATGATTATTATGTTGCATAAATTGGTGGCATAAAGGTCTAGCCGAGTATCTCGGCATATTTACAGAGGGCGCTTCTGCTACCTTATGCTCATCTCAACCAACTAAGTGATACCCCCTCCCCCAAGGATAAGGCTATCACATAAAACAGACAACAGTCAAACTTTCGCCAGGAGACGAACTAAATGGACACAATTTCTATTTCTCCTTTGAAAATTAGCTCCTGGACTATTAGGCTATTTTGACAATGGACACACAATACAGCCACAGCCACCAAAGATACTTTTATGTCAAACAAATGAAGATAAAATGTAAATATATATATATATATATAAACACTGAGTTCACGCGTTAGAGTTAGGAATTTGAACCGGACTTTCATTGCCAAAACACTGTACAAAAACCACAAGAGAGCAGCAGTTGATTTTCCCTGAAATTGTAAGCTTTATGGGCATTAGAACACAAACTAAAATAAACATCATTATATTGTAACAGTAGATATTATAAACTATAGTATATTCTGGAGTTCGCTATAAGCCTTTCACAAGCCCCCACCCACCCACCCACCCCTTTTAAACAGCTAATAAAACTTGCATTTCTTTAATATTTCAAAATTCTATGAAATTAGGTAAAGATAAAAATACGGAATTCGTAGAGTTCCGAAAAACATTCACAACAATTTTGCTCTCTCTATCTATCTAAGTGTTA